>NW_027327772.1:0-197586 GCF_047675955.1 Chlorocebus sabaeus | reverse complement strand
CTTGTGGAATTGGCAAAGCGATATTTGGAAACCCATAGAGGGCTATGGTGAAAAAGGGAATATCTTCCTTTCAAAACTGGAAAGAAGCTTTCTGAGAAACTGCTCTGTGTTCTGTGAATTCATCTCACAGAGTTACATCTTTCCCTTCAAGAAGCCTTTCGCTAAGGCTGTTCTTGTGGAATTGGCAAAGGGATATTTGGAAGTCCGTAGAGGGCTATGGTGAAAAAGGAAATATCTTCCTTTCAAAACTGGAAAGAAGCTTTCTGAGAAACTGCTCTGTGTTCTGTGAATTCATCTCACAGAGTTACATCTTTCCCTTCAAGAAGCCTTTCGCTAAGGCTGTTCTTGTGGAAATGGCAAAGGGATATTTGAAAGCCCATAGACGGCTATGGTGAAAAAGGAAATATCTTCCGTTCAAAACTGGAAAGAAGCTTTCTGAGAAACTGCTCTGTGTTCTGTTAATTCATCTCACAGAGTTACATCTTTCCCTTCAAGAAGCCTTTCGCTGAGGCTGTTCTTGTGGAAATGGCAAAGGGATATTTGGAAGCCCATAGAGGCCTATGGTGAAAAAGGAAATATCTTCCGTTCAAAACTGGAAAGAAGCTTTCTGAGAAACTGCTCTGTGTTCTGTGAATTCATCTCACAGAGTTACATCTTTCCCTTCAAGTAGCCTTTCGCTAAGGCTGTTCTTGTGGAATTGGCAAAGGGATATTTGGAAGCCCATAGAGGGCTATGGTGAAAAAGGAAATATCTTCCGTTCAAAACTGGAAAGAAGCTTTCTGAGAAACTGCTCTGTGTTCTGTGAATTCATCTCACAGAGTTACTTCTTTCCCTTCAAGAAGCCTTTCGCTAAGGCTGTTCTTGTGGAATTTGCAAAGGGATATTTGGAAGCCCATAGAGGGCTATGGTGAAAAAGGAAATATCTTCCCTTCAAAACTGGAAAGAAGCTTTCTGAGAAACTGCTCTGTGTTCTGTGAATTCATCTCACAGAGTTACATCTTTCCCTTGAAGAAACCTTTCGCTAAGGTTGTTCTTGTGGAATTGGCAAAGCGATATTTGGAAGCCCATAGAGGGCTATGGTGAAAAAGGAAATATCTTCCTTTCAAAACTGGAAAGAAGCTTTCTCAGAAACTGCTCTGTGTTCCGTGAATTCACCTCACAGAGTTACATCTTTCCCTTCAAGAAGCCTTTCGCTAAGGCTGTTCTTGTGGAAATGGCAAAGGGATATTTGGAAGCCCATAGAGGGCTATGGTGAAAAAGGAAATATCTTCCGTTCAAAACTGGAAAGAAGCTTTCTGAGAAACTGCTCTGTGTTCTGTGAATTCATCTCACAGAGTTACATCTTTCCCTTCAAGAAGCCTTTCGCTAAGGCTGTTCTTGTGGAATTGGCAAAGGGATATTTGGAAGCCCATAGAGGGCTATGGTGAAAAAGGAAATATCTTCCGTTCAAAACTGGAAAGAAACTTTCTGAGAAACTGCTCTGTGTTCTCTGAATTCATCTCACAGAGTTACATCTTTCCCTTCAAGCAGCCTTTCGCTAAGGCTGCTCTTGTGGAATTGGCAAAAGGATATTTGCAAGCCCATAGACGGCTATGGTGAAAAAGGAAATATCTTCCGTTCAAAACTGGAAAGAACCTTTCTGAGAAACTGCTCTGTGTTCTGTGAATTCATCTCACACAGTTACATCTTTCCCTTCAAGAAGCCTTTCGCTAAGGCTGTTCTTCTGGAATTGGCAAAGGGATATTTGGAAGCCCATAGAGGCCTATGGTGAAAAAGGAAATATCTTCCGTTCAAAACTGGAAAGAAGCTTTCTGAGAAACTGCTCTGTGTTCTGTGAATTCATCTCACAGAGTTACATCTTTCCCTTCAAGAAGCCTTTCGCTAAGGCTGTTCTTGTGGAAATGGCAAAGGGATATTTGGAAGCCCATAGAGGCCTATGGGGAAAAAGGAAATATCTTCCGTTCAAAACTGGAAAGAAGCTTTCTGAGAAACTGCTCTGTGTTCTGTGAATTCATCTCACAGAGTGACATCTTTCCCTTCAAGAAGCCTTTCGCTAAGGCTGTTCTTGTGGAATTGGCAAAGGGATATTTGGAAGCCCATAGAGGGCAATGGTGAAAAAGGAAATATCTTCCGTTCAAAACTGGAAAGAAGCTTTCTGAGAAACTGCTCTGTGTTCTGCTAATTCATCTCACAGAGTTACATCTTTCCCTTCAAGAAGTCTTTCGCTAAGGCTGTTCTTTTGGAATTGGCAAAGGGATACTTGGAAGCCCGTAGAGGGCTATGGTGAAAAAGGAAATATCTTCCTTTCAAAACTGGAAAGAAGCTTTCTGAGAAACTGCTCTGTGTTCTGTTAATTCATCTCACAGAGTTACATCTTTCCCTTCAAGAAGCCTTTCGCTAAGGCTGTTCTTGTGGAAATGGCAAAGGGATATTTGGAAGCCCATAGAGGGCTATGGTGAAAAAGGAATTATCTTCCGTTCATAACTGGAAAGAAGCTTTCTGAGAAACTGCTCTGTGTTCTGTGAATTCATCTCACGGAGTTACATCTTTCCCTTCAAGAAGCCTTTCGCTAAGGCTTTTCTTGTGGAATTCTCAAAGCGATATTTGGAAGCCCGTAGAGGGCTATGGTGAAAAAGGAAATATCTTCCGTTCAAAACTGGAAAGAAGCTTTCTGAGAAACTGCTCTGTGTTCTGTGAATTCATCTCACAGAGTTACATTTTTCCCTTCAAGAAGCCTTTCGCTAAGGCTGTTCTTGTGGAATTGGCAAAGGGATATTTGGAAGCCCATAGAGGGCTATGGTGTAAAAGGAAATATCTTCCGTTCAAAACTGGAAAGAAGCTTTCTGAGAAACTGCTCTGTGTTCTGTTAATTCATCTCACAGAGTTACATCTTTCCCTTCAAGAAGCCTTTCGCTAAGGCTGTTCTTGTGGAATTGGCAAAGCGATATTTGGAAGCCCATAGAGGGCTACGGTGAAAAAGGAAATATCTTCCGTTCAAAACTGGAAAGAAGCTTTCTGAGAAACTGCTCTGTGTTCTGTGAATTTATCTCACAGAGTTACATCTTTCCCTTCAAGAAGCCTTTCGCTAAGGCTGTTCTTGTGGAATTGGCAAAGGGATATTTGGAAGCCCATAGAGGCCTATGGGGAAAAAGGAAATATCTTCCGTTCAAAACTGGAAAGAAGCTTTCTGAGAAATTGCTCTGTGTTCTGTGAATTCATCTCACAGAGTTACATCTTTCCCTTCAAGAAGCCTTTCGCTAAGGCTGTTCTTGTGGAATTGGCCAAGGGATATTTGGAAGACCATAGAGGGCTATGGTGAAAAAGGAAATATCTTCCGTTCAAAACTGGAAAGAAGCTTTCTGAGAAACTGGTCTGTGTTTTGTTAATTCATCTCACAGAGTTACATCTTTCCCTGCAAGAAGCCTTTCGCTAAGGCTGTTCTTGAAGAATTGGCAAAGGGATATTTGGAAGCCCATAGAGGCCTATGGTGAAAAAGGAAATATCTTCCGTTCAAAACTGGAAAGAAGCTTTCTGAGAAACTGCTCTGTGTTCTGTGAATTCATCTCACAGAGTTACATCTTTCCCTTCAAGAAGCCTTTCGCTAAGGCTGTTCTTGTGAAATTGGCAAAGGGATATTTGGAAGCCCATAGAGGGCTATGGTGAAAAAGGAAATATCTTCCATTCAAAACTGTAAAGAAGCTTTCTGAGAAACTGCTCTGTGTTCTGTGAATTCATCTCACAGAGTTACATCTTTCCCTTCAAGAAGCCTTTCGCTAAGGCTGTTCTTGTGGAATTGGCAAAGGGATATTTGGAAGCCCGTAGAGGGCTATGGTGAAAAAGGAAATATCTTCCTTTCAAAACTGGAAAGAAGCTTTCTGAGAAACTGCTCTGTGTTCTGTGAATTCATCTCACAGAGTTACATCTTTCCCTTCAAGAAGCCTTTCGCTAAGGCTGTTCTTGTGGAATTGGCAAAGGGATATTTGGAAGCCCCTAGACGGCTATGGTGAAAAAGGAAATATCTTTCGTTCAAAACTGGAAAGAAGCTTTCTGAGAAACTGCTCTGTGTTCTGTGAATTCATCTCACAGAGTTACATCTTTCCCTTCAAGAAGCCTTTCGCTAAGGCTGTTCTTGAGGAATTGGCAAAGGGATATTTGGAATCTCATAGAGGGCTATGGTGAAAAAGGAAATATCTTCCTTTCAAAACTGGAAAGAAGCTTTCTGAGAAACTGCTCTCTGTTCTGTTAATTCATCTCACAGAGTTACATCTTTCCCTTCAAGAAGCCTTTCGCAAAGGCTGTTCTTCTGGAAATGGCAAAGGGATATTTGGAAGCCCATAGATGGCTATGGTGAAAAAGGAAATATCTTCCTTTCAAAACTGGAAAGAAGCTTTCTCAGAAACTGCTCTGTGTTCTGTGAATTCACCTCACAGAGTTACATCTTTCCCTTCAAGAAGCCTTTCGCTAAGGCTGTTCTTGTGGAAATGGCAAAGGGATATTTGGAAGCCCATAGACGGCTATGGTGAAAAAGGAAATATCTTCCATTCAAAACTGAAAAGAAGCTTTCAGAGAAACTGCTCTGTGTTCTGTGAATTCATCTCACAGAGTTACATCTTTCCCTTCAAGAAGCCTTTCGCTAAGGCTGTTCTTGTGGAATTGGCAAAGGGATATTTGGAAGCCCATAGAGGGCTATGGTGAAAAAGGAAATATCTTCCGTTCAAAACTGGAAAGAAGCTTTCTGAGAAACTGCTCTGTGTTATCTGAATTCATCTCACAGAGTTACATCTTTCCCTTCAAGCAGCCTTTCGCTAAGGCTGCTCTTGTGGAATTGGCAAAAGGATATTTGCAAGCCCATAGACGGCTATGGTGAAAAAGGAAATATCTTCCGTTCAAAACTGGAAAGAAGCTTTCTGAGAAACTGGTCTGTGTTTTGTTAATTCATCTCACAGAGTTACATCTTTCCCTGCAAGAAGCCTTTCGCTAAGGCTGTTCTTGAGGAATTGGCAAAGGGATATTTGGAAGCCCATAGACGGCTATGGTGAAAAAGGAAATATCTTCCGTTCAAAACTGGAAAGAAGCTTTCTGAGAAACTGCTCTGTGTTCTGTTAATTCATCTCACAGAGTTACATCTTTCCCTTCAAGAAGCCTTTCGCTAAGGCTGTTCTTGTGGAATTGGCAAAGGGATATTTGGAAGCCCGTAGAGGGCTATGGTGAAAAAGGAAATATCTTCCGTTCAAAACTGGAAAGAAGCTTTCTGAGAAACTGCTCTGTGTTCTGTGAATTCATCTCACAGAGTTACATCTTTCCCTTCAAGAAGCCTTTCGCTAAGGCTGTTCTTGTGGAATTGGCAAAGGGATATTTGGAAGCCCATAGACGGCTATGGTGAAAAAGGAAATATCTTCCGTTCAAAACTGGAAAGAAGCTTTCTGAGAAACTGCTCTGTGTTCTGTGAATTCATGTCACAGAGTTACATCTTTCCCTTCAAGAAGCCTTTCGCTAAGGCTGTTCTTGTGGAATTGGCAAAGGGATATTTGGAAGCCCATAGAGGGCTATGGTGAAAAAGGAAATATCTTCCGTTCAAAACTGGAAAGAAGCTTTCTGAGAAACTGCTATGTGTTCTCTGAGTTCATCTCACAGAGTTACATCTTTCCCTTCAAGAAGCCTTTCGCTAAGGCTGTTCTTGTGGAATTGGCAAAGGGATATTTGGAAGCCCATAGAGGGCTATGGTGAAAAAGGAAATAACTTCCGTTCAAAACTGGAAAGAAGCTTTCTGAGAAACTGCTCTGTGTTCTGTTAATTCATGTCACAGAGTTACATCTTTCCCTTCAAGAAGCCTTTTGCTAAGGCTGTTCTTGTGGAATTGGCAAAGCGATATTTGGAAGCCCGTAGAGGGCTATGGTGAAAAAGGAAATATCTTCCGTTCAAAACTGGAAAGAAGCTTTCTGAGAAACTGCTCTGTGTTCTGTGAATTCATCTCACAGAGTTACATCTTTCCCTTCAAGAAGCCTTTCGCTAAGGCTGTTCTTGTGGAATTGGCAAAGGGATATTTGGAAGCCCATAGAGGCCTATGGTGAAAAAGGAAATATCTTCCATTCAAAACTGGAAAGAAGCTTTCTGAGAAACTGCTCTGTGTTCTGTGAATTCATCTCACAGAGTTACATTTTTCCCTTCAAGAAGCCTTTCGCTAAGGCTGTTCTTGTGGAATTGGCAAAGGGATATTTGGAAGCCCATAGAGGGCTATGGTGTAAAAGGAAATATCTTCCGTTCAAAACTGGAAAGAAGCTTTCTGAGAAACTGCTCTGTGTTCTGTGAATTCATCTCAGAGAGTTACATCTTTCCCTTCAATAAGCCTTTCGATAAGGCTGTTCTTGTGGAATTGGCAAAGGGATATTTGGAAGACCATAGAGGCCTATGGTGAAAAAGGAAATATCTTCCGTTCAAAACTGGAAAGAATCTTTCTGAGAAACTGCTCTGTGTTCTGTGAATTCATCTCACAGAGTTACATCTTTCCCTTCAAGAAGCCTTTCGCTAAGGCTGTTCTTGTGGAATTGGCAAAGGGATATTTGGAAGCCCATAGAGGGCTATGTTGAAAAAGGAAATATCTTCCGTTCAAAACTGGAAAGAAGCTTTCTGAGAAACTGCTCTGTGTTCTGTGAATTCATCTCACAGAGTTACATCTTTCCCTTCAAGAAGCCTTTCGCTAATGCTGTTCTTGTGAAATTGGCAAAGCGATATTTGGAAGCCCATAGAGGGCTATGGTGAAAAAGGAAATATCTTCCACTCAAAACTGGAAAGAAGCTTTCTGAGAAACTGCTCTGTGTTCTGTGAATTCATCTCACAGAGTTACATCTTTCCCTTCAAGAAGCCTTTCGCTAAGGCTGTTCTTGTGGAATTGGCAAAGGGATATTTGGAAGCCCATAGAGGGCTATGGTGAAAAAGGTAATATCTTCCTTTCAAAACTGGAAAGAAGCTTTCTGAGAAACTGCTCTCTGTTCTGTTAATTCATCTCACAGAGTTACATCTTTCCCTTCAAGAAGCCTCTCGCTAAGGCTGTTCTTCTGGAAATGGCAAAGGGATATTTGGAAGCCCATAGATGGCTATGGTGAAAAAGGAAATATCTTCCGTTCAAAACTGGAAAGAAGCTTCCTGAGAAACTGCTCTGTGTTCTGTGAATTCATCTCACAGAGTTACATCTTTCCCTTCAAGAAGCCTTTCGCTAAGGCTGTTCTTGTGGAATTGGCAAAGGGATATTTGGAAGCCCATAGAGGGCTATGGTGAAAAAAGAAATATCTTCCGTTCAAAACTGGAAAGAAGCTTTCTGAGAAACTGCTCTGTGTTCTCTGAGTTCATCTCACAGAGTTACATCTTTCCCTTCAAGAAGCCTTTCGCTAAGGCTGTTCTTGTGGAATTGGCAAAGGGATATTTGGAAGCCCATAGAGGGCTATGGTGAAAAAGGAAATAACTTCCGTTCAAAACTGGAAAGAAGCTTTCTGAGAAACTGCTCTGTGTTCTGTTAATTCATGTCACAGAGTTACATCTTTCCCTTCAAGAAGCCTTTTGCTAAGGCTGTTCTTGTGGAATTGGCAAAGCGATATTTGGAAGCCCGTAGAGGGCTATGGTGAAAAAGGAAATATCTTCTGTTCAAAACTGGAAAGAAGCTTTCTGAGAAACTGCTCTGTGTTCTGTGAATTCATCTCACAGAGTTACATCTTTCCCTTCAATAAGCCTTTCGATAAGGCTGTTCTTGTGGAATTGGCAAAGGGATATTTGGAAGCCCATAGAGGGCTATGGTGAAAAAGGAAATATCTTCCGTTCAAAACTGGAAAGAAGCTTTCTGAGAAACTGCTCTGTGTTATCTGAATTCATCTCACAGAGTTACATCTTTCCCTTCAAGCAGCCTTTCGCTAAGGCTGCTCTTGTGGAATTGGCAAAAGGATATTTGCAAGCCCATAGACGGCTATGGTGAAAAAGGAAATATCTTCCGTTCAAAACTGGAAAGAAGCTTTCTGAGAAACTGGTCTGTGTTTTGTTAATTCATCTCACAGAGTTACATCTTTCCCTGCAAGAAGCCTTTCGCTAA
Organism: Chlorocebus sabaeus; assembly: GCF_047675955.1. Classification (NCBI taxonomy): domain Eukaryota; kingdom Metazoa; phylum Chordata; class Mammalia; order Primates; family Cercopithecidae; genus Chlorocebus; species Chlorocebus sabaeus. The sequence continues at coordinate 189,509 of NW_027327772.1, read as the reverse complement.
GGCTGTTCTTGAGGAATTGGCAAAGGGATATTTGGAAGCCCATAGACGGCTATGGTGAAAAAGGAAATATCTTCCGTTCAAAACTGGAAAGAAGCTTTCTGAGAAACTGCTCTGTGTTCTGTTAATTCATCTCACAGAGTTACATCTTTCCCTTCAAGAAGCCTTTCGCTAAGGCTGTTCTTGTGGAATTGGCAAAGGGATATTTGGAAGCCCGTAGAGGGCTATGGTGAAAAAGGAAATATCTTCCGTTCAAAACTGGAAAGAAGCTTTCTGAGAAACTGCTCTGTGTTCTGTGAATTCATCTCACAGAGTTACATCTTTCCCTTCAAGAAGCCTTTCGCTAAGGCTGTTCTTGTGGAATTGGCAAAGGGATATTTGGAAGCCCATAGACGGCTATGGTGAAAAAGGAAATATCTTCCGTTCAAAACTGGAAAGAAGCTTTCTGAGAAACTGCTCTGTGTTCTGTGAATTCATGTCACAGAGTTACATCTTTCCCTTCAAGAAGCCTTTCGCTAAGGCTGTTCTTGTGGAATTGGCAAAGGGATATTTGGAAGCCCATAGAGGGCTATGGTGAAAAAGGAAATATCTTCCGTTCAAAACTGGAAAGAAGCTTTCTGAGAAACTGCTCTGTGTTCTGTGAATTCATCTCACAGAGTTACATCTTTCGCTTGAATAAGCCTTTCGATAAGGCTGTTCTTGTGGAATTGGCAAAGGGATATTTGGAAGCCCATAGAGGGCTATGGTGAAAAAGGAAATATCTTCCGTTCAAAACTGGAAAGAAGCTTTCTGAGAAACCGCTCTGTGTTCTGTCAGTTCATCTCACAGAGTTACATCTTTCCCTTCAATAAGCCTTTCGATAAGGCTGTTCTTGTGGAATTGGCATAGGGATATTTGGAAGCCCATAGAGGTCTATGGTGAAAAAGGAAATATCTTCCTTTCAAAACTGGAAAGAAGCTTTCTCAGAAACTGCTCTGTGTTCTGTGAATTCATCTCACAGAGTTACATCTTTCCCTTCAAGAAGCCTTTCGCTAAGGCTGTTCTTGTGGAAATGGCAAAGGGATATTTGGAAGCCCATAGAGGGCTATGGTGAAAAAGGAAATATCTTCCGTTCAAAACTGGAAAGAAACTTTCTGAGAAACTGCTCTGTGTTCTCTGAATTCATCTCACAGAGTTACATCTTTCCCTTCAAGCAGCCTTTCGCTAAGGCTGCTCTTGTGGAATTGGCAAAAGGATATTTGCAAGCCCATAGACGGCTATGGTGAAAAAGGAAATATCTTCCGTTCAAAACTGGAAAGAACCTTTCTGAGAAACTGCTCTGTGTTCTGTGAATTCATCTCACACAGTTACATCTTTCCCTTCAAGAAGCCTTTCGCTAAGGCTGTTCTTCTGGAATTGGCAAAGGGATATTTGGAAGCCCATAGAGGGCTCTGGTGAAAAAGGAAATATCTTCCGTTCAAAACTGGAAAGAAGCTTTCTGAGAAACTGCTCTGTGTTCTGTTAATTCATCTCACAGAGTTACATCTTTCCCTTCAAGAAGCCTTTCGCTAAGGCTGTTCTTGTGGAATTGGCAAAGGGATATTTGGAAGCCCATAGAGGGCTATGGTGAAAAAGGAAATATCTTCCGTTCAAAACTGGAAAGAAGCTTTCTGAGAAACTGCTCTGTGTTCTGTTAATTCATCTCACAGAGTTACATCTTTCCCTTCAAGAAGCCTTTCGCTAAGGCTGTTCTTGTGGAAATGGCAAAGGGATATTTGGAAGCCCATAGAGGCCTATGGGGAAAAAGGAAATATCTTCCGTTCAAAACTGGAAAGAAGCTTTCTGAGAAACTGCTCTGTGTTCTGTGAATTCATCTCACAGAGTTACATCTTTCCCTTCAAGAAGCCTTTCGCTAAGGCTGTTCTTGTGGAATTGGCAAAGCGATATTTTGAAACCCATAAAGGGCTATGGTGAAAAAGGGAATATCTTCCTTTCAAAACTGGAAAGAAGCTTTCTGAGAAACTGCTCTGTGTTCTGTGAATTCATGTCACAGAGTTACATCTTTCCCTTCAAGAAGCCTTTCGCTAAGGCTGTTCTTGTGGAATTGGCAAAGGGATATTTGGAAGCCCATAGAGGCCTATGGTGAAAAAGGAAATATCTTCCGTTCAAAACTGGAAAGAAGCTTTCTGAGAAACTGCTCTGTGTTCTGTGAATACATCTCACAGAGTTACATCTTTCCCTTCAAGAAGCCTTTCGCTAAGGCTGTTCTTTTGGAATTGGCAAAGGGATATTTGGAAGCCCATAGAGGCCTATGGTGAATAAGGAAATATCTTCCTTTCAAAACTGGAAAGAAGCTTTCTGAGAAACTGCTCTGTGTTCTGTTAATTCATCTCACAGAGTTACATCTTTCCCTTCAAGAAGCCTTTCGCTAAGGCTGTTCTTCTGGAAATGGCAAAGGGATATTTGGAAGCCCATAGATGGCTATGGTGAAAAAGGAAATATCTTCCGTTCAAAACTGGAAAGAAGCTTTCTGAGAAAGTGCTCTGTGTTCTGTGAATTCATCTCACAGAGTTACATCTTTCCCTTCAAGAAGCCTTTCGCTAAGGCTGTTCTTGTGGAATTGGCAAAGGGATATTTGGAAGCCCATAGAGGCCTATGGTGAAAAAGGAAATATCTTCCGTTCAAAACTGGAAAGAAGCTTTCTGAGAAACTGCTACTTGTTCTGTGAATTCATCTCACAGAGTTACATCTTTCCCTTCTAGAAGCCTTCCGCTAAGGCTGTTCTTGTGGAATTGGCAAAGGGATATTTGGAAGCCCATATACGGCTATGGTGAAACAGGAAATATCTTCCGTTCAAAACTGGAAAGAAGCTTTCTGAGAAACTGCTCTGTGTTCTGTTAATTCATCTCACAGAGTTACATCTTTCCCTTCAAGAAACCTTTCGCTAAGGCTGTTCTTGTGGAATTGGCAAAGGGATATTTGGAAGCCCATAGAGGGCTATGGTGAAAAAGGAAATATCTTCCGTTCAAAACTGGAAAGAAGCTTTCTGAGAAACTGCTCTGTGTTCTCTGAGTTCATCTCACAGAGTTACATCTTTCCCTTCAAGAAGCCTTTCGCTAAGGCTGTTCTTGTGGAATTGGCAAAGGGATATTTGGAAGCCCATAGAGGGCAATGGTGAAAAAGGAAATATCTTCCGTTCAAAACTGGAAAGAAGCTTTCTGAGAAACTGCTCTGTGTTCTCCGAGTTCATCTCACAGAGTTACATCTTTCCCTTCAAGAAGCCTTTCGCTAAGGCTGTTCTTGTGGAATTGGCAAAGCGATATTTGGAAGCCCGTAGAGGGCTATGGTGAAAAAGGAAATATCTTCCGTTCAAAACTGGAAAGAAGTTTTCTGAGAAACTGCTCTGTGTTCTGTTAATTCATCTCACAGAGTGACATCTTTCCCTTCAAGAAGCCTTTCGCTAAGGCTGTTCTTGTGGAATTGGCAAAGGGATATTTGGAAGCCCATAGAGGGCTATGGTGAAAAAGGAAATATCTTCCGTTCAAAACTGGAAAGAAGCTTTCTGAAAAACTGCTCTGTGTTCTGCTAATTCATCTCACAGAGTTACATCTTTCCCTTCAAGAAGCCTTTCGCTAAGGCTGTTCTTGTGGAAATGGCAAAGGGATATTTGGAAGCCCCTAGACGGCTATGGTGAAAAAGGAAATATCTTCCGTTCAAAAGTGGAAAGAAGCTTTCTGAGAAACTGCTCTGTGTTCTGTGAATTCATGTCACAGAGTTACATCTTTCCCTTCAAGAAACCTTTCGCTAAGGCTGTTCTTGTGGAATTGGCAAAGGGATATTTGGAAGCCCATAGAGGCCTATGGTGAAAAAGGAAATATCTTCCGTTCAAAACTGGAAAGAAGCTTTCTAAGAAACTGCTCTGTGTTCTGTGAATTCATCTCACAGAGTTACATCTTTCCCTTCAAGAAGCCTTTCGCTAAGGCTGTTCTTGTGGAATTGGCAAAGGGATATTTGGAAGCCCATAGAGGGCTATGTTGAAAAAGGAAATATCTTCCGTTCAAAACTGGAAAGAAGCTTTCTGAGAAACTGCTCTGTGTTCTGTGAATTCATCTCACAGAGTTACATCTTTCCCTTCAAGAAGCCTTTCGCTAATGCTGTTCTTGTGAAATTGGCAAAGCGATATTTGGAAGCCCATAGAGGGCTATGGTGAAAAAGGAAATATCTTCCATTCAAAACTGGAAAGAAGCTTTCTGAGAAACTGCTCTGTGTTCTGTGAATTCATCTCACAGAGTTACATCTTTCCCTTCAAGAAGCCTTTCGCTAAGGCTGTTCTTGAGGAATTGGCAAAGGGATATTTGGAATCCCATAGAGGGCTATGTTGAAAAAGGAAATATCTTCCTTTCAAAACTGGAAAGAAGCTTTCTGAGAAACTGCTCTCTGTTCTGTTAATTCATCTCACAGAGTTACATCTTTCCCTTCAAGAATCCTTTCGCTAAGGCTGTTCTTGTGGAAATGGCAAAGGGATATTTGGAAGCCCATAGATGGCTATGGTGAAAAAGGAAATATCTTCCGTTCAAAACTGGAAAGAAGCTTCCTGAGAAACTGCTCTGTGTTCTGTGAATTCATCTCACAGAGTTACATCTTTCCCTTCCAGAAGCCTTTCGCTAAGGCTGTTCTTGTGGAATTGGCAAAGGGATATTTGGAAGCCCATAGAGGGCTATGGTGAAAAAAGAAATATCTTCCGTTCAAAACTGGAAAGAAGCTTTCTGAGAAACTGCTCTGTGTTCTGTGAATTCCTCTCAGAGAGTTACATCTTTCCCTTCAATAAGCCTTTCGATAAGGCTGTTCTTGTGGAATTGGCAAAGGGATATTTGGAAGACCATAGAGGGCTATGGTGAAAAAGGAAATATCTTCCATTCAAAACTGGAAAGAAGCTTTCTGAGAAACTGCTCTGTGTTCTGTGAATTCATCTCACGGAGTTACATCTTTCCCTTCAAGAAGCCTTTCGCTAAGGCTTTTCTTGTGGAATTCTCAAAGCGATATTTGGAAGCCCGTAGAGGGCTATGGTGAAAAAGGAAATATCTTCCGTTCAAAACTGGAAAGAAGCTTTCTGAGAAACTGCTCTGTGTTCTGTGAATTCATCTCACAGAGTTACATTTTTCCCTTCAAGAAGCCTTTCGCTAAGGCTGTTCTTGTGGAATTGGCAAAGGGATATTTGGAAGCCCATAGAGGGCTATGGTGTAAAAGGAAATATCTTCCGTTCAAAACTGGAAAGAAGCTTTCTGAGAAACTGCTCTGTGTTCTGTTAATTCATCTCACAGAGTTACATCTTTCCCTTCAAGAAGCCTTTCGCTAAGGCTGTTCTTGTGGAATTGGCAAAGCGATATTTGGAAGCCCATAGAGGGCTACGGTGAAAAAGGAAATATCTTCCGTTCAAAACTGGAAAGAAGCTTTCTGAGAAACTGCTCTGTGTTCTGTGAATTTATCTCACAGAGTTACATCTTTCCCTTCAAGAAGCCTTTCGCTAAGGCTGTTCTTGTGGAATTGGCAAAGGGATATTTGGAAGCCCATAGAGGCCTATGGGGAAAAAGGAAATATCTTCCGTTCAAAACTGGAAAGAAGCTTTCTGAGAAATTGCTCTGTGTTCTGTGAATTCATCTCACAGAGTTACATCTTTCCCTTCAAGAAGCCTTTCGCTAAGGCTGTTCTTGTGGAATTGGCCAAGGGATATTTGGAAGACCATAGAGGGCTATGGTGAAAAAGGAAATATCTTCCGTTCAAAACTGGAAAGAAGCTTTCTGAGAAACTGGTCTGTGTTTTGTTAATTCATCTCACAGAGTTACATCTTTCCCTGCAAGAAGCCTTTCGCTAAGGCTGTTCTTGAAGAATTGGCAAAGGGATATTTGGAAGCCCATAGAGGCCTATGGTGAAAAAGGAAATATCTTCCGTTCAAAACTGGAAAGAAGCTTTCTGAGAAACTGCTCTGTGTTCTGTGAATTCATCTCACAGAGTTACATCTTTCCCTTCAAGAAGCCTTTCGCTAAGGCTGTTCTTGTGAAATTGGCAAAGGGATATTTGGAAGCCCATAGAGGGCTATGGTGAAAAAGGAAATATCTTCCATTCAAAACTGTAAAGAAGCTTTCTGAGAAACTGCTCTGTGTTCTGTGAATTCATCTCACAGAGTTACATCTTTCCCTTCAAGAAGCCTTTCGCTAAGGCTGTTCTTGTGGAATTGGCAAAGGGATATTTGGAAGCCCGTAGAGGGCTATGGTGAAAAAGGAAATATCTTCCTTTCAAAACTGGAAAGAAGCTTTCTGAGAAACTGCTCTGTGTTCTGTGAATTCATCTCACAGAGTTACATCTTTCCCTTCAAGAAGCCTTTCGCTAAGGCTGTTCTTGTGGAATTGGCAAAGGGATATTTGGAAGCCCCTAGACGGCTATGGTGAAAAAGGAAATATCTTTCGTTCAAAACTGGAAAGAAGCTTTCTGAGAAACTGCTCTGTGTTCTGTGAATTCATCTCACAGAGTTACATCTTTCCCTTCAAGAAGCCTTTCGCTAAGGCTGTTCTTGAGGAATTGGCAAAGGGATATTTGGAATCTCATAGAGGGCTATGGTGAAAAAGGAAATATCTTCCTTTCAAAACTGGAAAGAAGCTTTCTGAGAAACTGCTCTCTGTTCTGTTAATTCATCTCACAGAGTTACATCTTTCCCTTCAAGAAGCCTTTCGCAAAGGCTGTTCTTCTGGAAATGGCAAAGGGATATTTGGAAGCCCATAGATGGCTATGGTGAAAAAGGAAATATCTTCCTTTCAAAACTGGAAAGAAGCTTTCTCAGAAACTGCTCTGTGTTCTGTGAATTCACCTCACAGAGTTACATCTTTCCCTTCAAGAAGCCTTTCGCTAAGGCTGTTCTTGTGGAAATGGCAAAGGGATATTTGGAAGCCCATAGACGGCTATGGTGAAAAAGGAAATATCTTCCATTCAAAACTGAAAAGAAGCTTTCAGAGAAACTGCTCTGTGTTCTGTGAATTCATCTCACAGAGTTACATCTTTCCCTTCAAGAAGCCTTTCGCTAAGGCTGTTCTTGTGGAATTGGCAAAGGGATATTTGGAAGCCCATAGAGGGCTATGGTGAAAAAGGAAATATCTTCCGTTCAAAACTGGAAAGAAGCTTTCTGAGAAACTGCTCTGTGTTATCTGAATTCATCTCACAGAGTTACATCTTTCCCTTCAAGCAGCCTTTCGCTAAGGCTGCTCTTGTGGAATTGGCAAAAGGATATTTGCAAGCCCATAGACGGCTATGGTGAAAAAGGAAATATCTTCCGTTCAAAACTGGAAAGAAGCTTTCTGAGAAACTGGTCTGTGTTTTGTTAATTCATCTCACAGAGTTACATCTTTCCCTGCAAGAAGCCTTTCGCTAAGGCTGTTCTTGAGGAATTGGCAAAGGGATATTTGGAAGCCCATAGACGGCTATGGTGAAAAAGGAAATATCTTCCGTTCAAAACTGGAAAGAAGCTTTCTGAGAAACTGCTCTGTGTTCTGTTAATTCATCTCACAGAGTTACATCTTTCCCTTCAAGAAGCCTTTCGCTAAGGCTGTTCTTGTGGAATTGGCAAAGGGATATTTGGAAGCCCGTAGAGGGCTATGGTGAAAAAGGAAATATCTTCCGTTCAAAACTGGAAAGAAGCTTTCTGAGAAACTGCTCTGTGTTCTGTGAATTCATCTCACAGAGTTACATCTTTCCCTTCAAGAAGCCTTTCGCTAAGGCTGTTCTTGTGGAATTGGCAAAGGGATATTTGGAAGCCCATAGACGGCTATGGTGAAAAAGGAAATATCTTCCGTTCAAAACTGGAAAGAAGCTTTCTGAGAAACTGCTCTGTGTTCTGTGAATTCATGTCACAGAGTTACATCTTTCCCTTCAAGAAGCCTTTCGCTAAGGCTGTTCTTGTGGAATTGGCAAAGGGATATTTGGAAGCCCATAGAGGGCTATGGTGAAAAAGGAAATATCTTCCGTTCAAAACTGGAAAGAAGCTTTCTGAGAAACTGCTATGTGTTCTCTGAGTTCATCTCACAGAGTTACATCTTTCCCTTCAAGAAGCCTTTCGCTAAGGCTGTTCTTGTGGAATTGGCAAAGGGATATTTGGAAGCCCATAGAGGGCTATGGTGAAAAAGGAAATAACTTCCGTTCAAAACTGGAAAGAAGCTTTCTGAGAAACTGCTCTGTGTTCTGTTAATTCATGTCACAGAGTTACATCTTTCCCTTCAAGAAGCCTTTTGCTAAGGCTGTTCTTGTGGAATTGGCAAAGCGATATTTGGAAGCCCGTAGAGGGCTATGGTGAAAAAGGAAATATCTTCCGTTCAAAACTGGAAAGAAGCTTTCTGAGAAACTGCTCTGTGTTCTGTGAATTCATCTCACAGAGTTACATCTTTCCCTTCAAGAAGCCTTTCGCTAAGGCTGTTCTTGTGGAATTGGCAAAGGGATATTTGGAAGCCCATAGAGGCCTATGGTGAAAAAGGAAATATCTTCCATTCAAAACTGGAAAGAAGCTTTCTGAGAAACTGCTCTGTGTTCTGTGAATTCATCTCACAGAGTTACATTTTTCCCTTCAAGAAGCCTTTCGCTAAGGCTGTTCTTGTGGAATTGGCAAAGGGATATTTGGAAGCCCATAGAGGGCTATGGTGTAAAAGGAAATATCTTCCGTTCAAAACTGGAAAGAAGCTTTCTGAGAAACTGCTCTGTGTTCTGTGAATTCATCTCAGAGAGTTACATCTTTCCCTTCAATAAGCCTTTCGATAAGGCTGTTCTTGTGGAATTGGCAAAGGGATATTTGGAAGACCATAGAGGCCTATGGTGAAAAAGGAAATATCTTCCGTTCAAAACTGGAAAGAATCTTTCTGAGAAACTGCTCTGTGTTCTGTGAATTCATCTCACAGAGTTACATCTTTCCCTTCAAGAAGCCTTTCGCTAAGGCTGTTCTTGTGGAATTGGCAAAGGGATATTTGGAAGCCCATAGAGGGCTATGTTGAAAAAGGAAATATCTTCCGTTCAAAACTGGAAAGAAGCTTTCTGAGAAACTGCTCTGTGTTCTGTGAATTCATCTCACAGAGTTACATCTTTCCCTTCAAGAAGCCTTTCGCTAATGCTGTTCTTGTGAAATTGGCAAAGCGATATTTGGAAGCCCATAGAGGGCTATGGTGAAAAAGGAAATATCTTCCACTCAAAACTGGAAAGAAGCTTTCTGAGAAACTGCTCTGTGTTCTGTGAATTCATCTCACAGAGTTACATCTTTCCCTTCAAGAAGCCTTTCGCTAAGGCTGTTCTTGTGGAATTGGCAAAGGGATATTTGGAAGCCCATAGAGGGCTATGGTGAAAAAGGTAATATCTTCCTTTCAAAACTGGAAAGAAGCTTTCTGAGAAACTGCTCTCTGTTCTGTTAATTCATCTCACAGAGTTACATCTTTCCCTTCAAGAAGCCTCTCGCTAAGGCTGTTCTTCTGGAAATGGCAAAGGGATATTTGGAAGCCCATAGATGGCTATGGTGAAAAAGGAAATATCTTCCGTTCAAAACTGGAAAGAAGCTTCCTGAGAAACTGCTCTGTGTTCTGTGAATTCATCTCACAGAGTTACATCTTTCCCTTCAAGAAGCCTTTCGCTAAGGCTGTTCTTGTGGAATTGGCAAAGGGATATTTGGAAGCCCATAGAGGGCTATGGTGAAAAAAGAAATATCTTCCGTTCAAAACTGGAAAGAAGCTTTCTGAGAAACTGCTCTGTGTTCTCTGAGTTCATCTCACAGAGTTACATCTTTCCCTTCAAGAAGCCTTTCGCTAAGGCTGTTCTTGTGGAATTGGCAAAGGGATATTTGGAAGCCCATAGAGGGCTATGGTGAAAAAGGAAATAACTTCCGTTCAAAACTGGAAAGAAGCTTTCTGAGAAACTGCTCTGTGTTCTGTTAATTCATGTCACAGAGTTACATCTTTCCCTTCAAGAAGCCTTTTGCTAAGGCTGTTCTTGTGGAATTGGCAAAGCGATATTTGGAAGCCCGTAGAGGGCTATGGTGAAAAAGGAAATATCTTCTGTTCAAAACTGGAAAGAAGCTTTCTGAGAAACTGCTCTGTGTTCTGTGAATTCATCTCACAGAGTTACATCTTTCCCTTCAATAAGCCTTTCGATAAGGCTGTTCTTGTGGAATTGGCAAAGGGATATTTGGAAGCCCATAGAGGGCTATGGTGAAAAAGGAAATATCTTCCGTTCAAAACTGGAAAGAAGCTTTCTGAGAAACTGCTCTGTGTTATCTGAATTCATCTCACAGAGTTACATCTTTCCCTTCAAGCAGCCTTTCGCTAAGGCTGCTCTTGTGGAATTGGCAAAAGGATATTTGCAAGCCCATAGACGGCTATGGTGAAAAAGGAAATATCTTCCGTTCAAAACTGGAAAGAAGCTTTCTGAGAAACTGGTCTGTGTTTTGTTAATTCATCTCACAGAGTTACATCTTTCCCTGCAAGAAGCCTTTCGCTAAGGCTGTTCTTGAGGAATTGGCAAAGGGATATTTGGAAGCCCATAGACGGCTATGGTGAAAAAGGAAATATCTTCCGTTCAAAACTGGAAAGAAGCTTTCTGAGAAACTGCTCTGTGTTCTGTTAATTCATCTCACAGAGTTACATCTTTCCCTTCAAGAAGCCTTTCGCTAAGGCTGTTCTTGTGGAATTGGCAAAGGGATATTTGGAAGCCCGTAGAGGGCTATGGTGAAAAAGGAAATATCTTCCGTTCAAAACTGGAAAGAAGCTTTCTGAGAAACTGCTCTGTGTTCTGTGAATTCATCTCACAGAGTTACATCTTTCCCTTCAAGAAGCCTTTCGCTAAGGCTGTTCTTGTGGAATTGGCAAAGGGATATTTGGAAGCCCATAGACGGCTATGGTGAAAAAGGAAATATCTTCCGTTCAAAACTGGAAAGAAGCTTTCTGAGAAACTGCTCTGTGTTCTGTGAATTCATGTCACAGAGTTACATCTTTCCCTTCAAGAAGCCTTTCGCTAAGGCTGTTCTTGTGGAATTGGCAAAGGGATATTTGGAAGCCCATAGAGGGCTATGGTGAAAAAGGAAATATCTTCCGTTCAAAACTGGAAAGAAGCTTTCTGAGAAACTGCTCTGTGTTCTGTGAATTCATCTCACAGAGTTACATCTTTCGCTTGAATAAGCCTTTCGATAAGGCTGTTCTTGTGGAATTGGCAAAGGGATATTTGGAAGCCCATAGAGGGCTATGGTGAAAAAGGAAATATCTTCCGTTCAAAACTGGAAAGAAGCTTTCTGAGAAACCGCTCTGTGTTCTGTCAGTTCATCTCACAGAGTTACATCTTTCCCTTCAATAAGCCTTTCGATAAGGCTGTTCTTGTGGAATTGGCATAGGGATATTTGGAAGCCCATAGAGGTCTATGGTGAAAAAGGAAATATCTTCCTTTCAAAACTGGAAAGAAGCTTTCTCAGAAACTGCTCTGTGTTCTGTGAATTCATCTCACAGAGTTACATCTTTCCCTTCAAGAAGCCTTTCGCTAAGGCTGTTCTTGTGGAAATGGCAAAGGGATATTTGGAAGCCCATAGAGGGCTATGGTGAAAAAGGAAATATCTTCCGTTCAAAACTGGAAAGAAACTTTCTGAGAAACTGCTCTGTGTTCTCTGAATTCATCTCACAGAGTTACATCTTTCCCTTCAAGCAGCCTTTCGCTAAGGCTGCTCTTGTGGAATTGGCAAAAGGATATTTGCAAGCCCATAGACGGCTATGGTGAAAAAGGAAATATCTTCCGTTCAAAACTGGAAAGAACCTTTCTGAGAAACTGCTCTGTGTTCTGTGAATTCATCTCACACAGTTACATCTTTCCCTTCAAGAAGCCTTTCGCTAAGGCTGTTCTTCTGGAATTGGCAAAGGGATATTTGGAAGCCCATAGAGGGCTCTGGTGAAAAAGGAAATATCTTCCGTTCAAAACTGGAAAGAAGCTTTCTGAGAAACTGCTCTGTGTTCTGTTAATTCATCTCACAGAGTTACATCTTTCCCTTCAAGAAGCCTTTCGCTAAGGCTGTTCTTGTGGAATTGGCAAAGGGATATTTGGAAGCCCATAGAGGGCTATGGTGAAAAAGGAAATATCTTCCGTTCAAAACTGGAAAGAAGCTTTCTGAGAAACTGCTCTGTGTTCTGTTAATTCATCTCACAGAGTTACATCTTTCCCTTCAAGAAGCCTTTCGCTAAGGCTGTTCTTGTGGAAATGGCAAAGGGATATTTGGAAGCCCATAGAGGCCTATGGGGAAAAAGGAAATATCTTCCGTTCAAAACTGGAAAGAAGCTTTCTGAGAAACTGCTCTGTGTTCTGTGAATTCATCTCACAGAGTTACATCTTTCCCTTCAAGAAGCCTTTCGCTAAGGCTGTTCTTGTGGAATTGGCAAAGCGATATTTTGAAACCCATAAAGGGCTATGGTGAAAAAGGGAATATCTTCCTTTCAAAACTGGAAAGAAGCTTTCTGAGAAACTGCTCTGTGTTCTGTGAATTCATGTCACAGAGTTACATCTTTCCCTTCAAGAAGCCTTTCGCTAAGGCTGTTCTTGTGGAATTGGCAAAGGGATATTTGGAAGCCCATAGAGGCCTATGGTGAAAAAGGAAATATCTTCCGTTCAAAACTGGAAAGAAGCTTTCTGAGAAACTGCTCTGTGTTCTGTGAATACATCTCACAGAGTTACATCTTTCCCTTCAAGAAGCCTTTCGCTAAGGCTGTTCTTTTGGAATTGGCAAAGGGATATTTGGAAGCCCATAGAGGCCTATGGTGAATAAGGAAATATCTTCCTTTCAAAACTGGAAAGAAGCTTTCTGAGAAACTGCTCTGTGTTCTGTTAATTCATCTCACAGAGTTACATCTTTCCCTTCAAGAAGCCTTTCGCTAAGGCTGTTCTTCTGGAAATGGCAAAGGGATATTTGGAAGCCCATAGATGGCTATGGTGAAAAAGGAAATATCTTCCGTTCAAAACTGGAAAGAAGCTTTCTGAGAAAGTGCTCTGTGTTCTGTGAATTCATCTCACAGAGTTACATCTTTCCCTTCAAGAAGCCTTTCGCTAAGGCTGTTCTTGTGGAATTGGCAAAGGGATATTTGGAAGCCCATAGAGGCCTATGGTGAAAAAGGAAATATCTTCCGTTCAAAACTGGAAAGAAGCTTTCTGAGAAACTGCTACTTGTTCTGTGAATTCATCTCACAGAGTTACATCTTTCCCTTCTAGAAGCCTTCCGCTAAGGCTGTTCTTGTGGAATTGGCAAAGGGATATTTGGAAGCCCATATACGGCTATGGTGAAACAGGAAATATCTTCCGTTCAAAACTGGAAAGAAGCTTTCTGAGAAACTGCTCTGTGTTCTGTTAATTCATCTCACAGAGTTACATCTTTCCCTTCAAGAAACCTTTCGCTAAGGCTGTTCTTGTGGAATTGGCAAAGGGATATTTGGAAGCCCATAGAGGGCTATGGTGAAAAAGGAAATATCTTCCGTTCAAAACTGGAAAGAAGCTTTCTGAGAAACTGCTCTGTGTTCTCTGAGTTCATCTCACAGAGTTACATCTTTCCCTTCAAGAAGCCTTTCGCTAAGGCTGTTCTTGTGGAATTGGCAAAGGGATATTTGGAAGCCCATAGAGGGCAATGGTGAAAAAGGAAATATCTTCCGTTCAAAACTGGAAAGAAGCTTTCTGAGAAACTGCTCTGTGTTCTCCGAGTTCATCTCACAGAGTTACATCTTTCCCTTCAAGAAGCCTTTCGCTAAGGCTGTTCTTGTGGAATTGGCAAAGCGATATTTGGAAGCCCGTAGAGGGCTATGGTGAAAAAGGAAATATCTTCCGTTCAAAACTGGAAAGAAGTTTTCTGAGAAACTGCTCTGTGTTCTGTTAATTCATCTCACAGAGTGACATCTTTCCCTTCAAGAAGCCTTTCGCTAAGGCTGTTCTTGTGGAATTGGCAAAGGGATATTTGGAAGCCCATAGAGGGCTATGGTGAAAAAGGAAATATCTTCCGTTCAAAACTGGAAAGAAGCTTTCTGAAAAACTGCTCTGTGTTCTGCTAATTCATCTCACAGAGTTACATCTTTCCCTTCAAGAAGCCTTTCGCTAAGGCTGTTCTTGTGGAAATGGCAAAGGGATATTTGGAAGCCCCTAGACGGCTATGGTGAAAAAGGAAATATCTTCCGTTCAAAAGTGGAAAGAAGCTTTCTGAGAAACTGCTCTGTGTTCTGTGAATTCATGTCACAGAGTTACATCTTTCCCTTCAAGAAACCTTTCGCTAAGGCTGTTCTTGTGGAATTGGCAAAGGGATATTTGGAAGCCCATAGAGGCCTATGGTGAAAAAGGAAATATCTTCCGTTCAAAACTGGAAAGAAGCTTTCTAAGAAACTGCTCTGTGTTCTGTGAATTCATCTCACAGAGTTACATCTTTCCCTTCAAGAAGCCTTTCGCTAAGGCTGTTCTTGTGGAATTGGCAAAGGGATATTTGGAAGCCCATAGAGGGCTATGTTGAAAAAGGAAATATCTTCCGTTCAAAACTGGAAAGAAGCTTTCTGAGAAACTGCTCTGTGTTCTGTGAATTCATCTCACAGAGTTACATCTTTCCCTTCAAGAAGCCTTTCGCTAATGCTGTTCTTGTGAAATTGGCAAAGCGATATTTGGAAGCCCATAGAGGGCTATGGTGAAAAAGGAAATATCTTCCATTCAAAACTGGAAAGAAGCTTTCTGAGAAACTGCTCTGTGTTCTGTGAATTCATCTCACAGAGTTACATCTTTCCCTTCAAGAAGCCTTTCGCTAAGGCTGTTCTTGAGGAATTGGCAAAGGGATATTTGGAATCCCATAGAGGGCTATGTTGAAAAAGGAAATATCTTCCTTTCAAAACTGGAAAGAAGCTTTCTGAGAAACTGCTCTCTGTTCTGTTAATTCATCTCACAGAGTTACATCTTTCCCTTCAAGAATCCTTTCGCTAAGGCTGTTCTTGTGGAAATGGCAAAGGGATATTTGGAAGCCCATAGATGGCTATGGTGAAAAAGGAAATATCTTCCGTTCAAAACTGGAAAGAAGCTTCCTGAGAAACTGCTCTGTGTTCTGTGAATTCATCTCACAGAGTTACATCTTTCCCTTCCAGAAGCCTTTCGCTAAGGCTGTTCTTGTGGAATTGGCAAAGGGATATTTGGAAGCCCATAGAGGGCTATGGTGAAAAAAGAAATATCTTCCGTTCAAAACTGGAAAGAAGCTTTCTGAGAAACTGCTCTGTGTTCTGTGAATTCCTCTCAGAGAGTTACATCTTTCCCTTCAATAAGCCTTTCGATAAGGCTGTTCTTGTGGAATTGGCAAAGGGATATTTGGAAGACCATAGAGGGCTATGGTGAAAAAGGAAATATCTTCCTTTCAAAACTGGAAAGTAGCTTTCTCAGAAACTGCTCTGTGTTCTGTGAATTCACCTCACAGAGTAACATCTTTCCCTTCAAGAAGCCTTTCGCTAAGGCTGTTCTTGTGGAAATGGCAAAGGGATATTTGGAAGCCCATAGACGGCTATGGTGAAAAAGGAAATATCGTCCGTTCAAAACTGGAAAGAAGCTTTCTGAGAAACTGCTCTGTGTTCTGTGAATTCATCTCACAGAGTTACATCTTTCCCTTCAATAAGCCTTTCGATAAGGCTGTTCTTGTGGAATTGGCAAAGGGATATTTGGAAGCCCATAGAGGGCTATGGTGAAAAAGGAAATATCTTCCTTTCAAAACTGGAAAGAAGCTTTCTCAGAAACTGCTCTGTGTTCTGTGAATTCACCTCACAGAGTTACATCTTTCCCTTCAAGAAGCCTTTCGCTAAGGCTGTTCTTGTGGAAATGGCAAAGGGATATTTGGAAGCCCATAGACGGCTATGGTGAAAAAGGAAATATCTTCCGTTCAAAACTGGAAAGAAGCTTTCTGAGAAACTGCTCTGTGTTCTGTGAATTCATCTCACAGAGTTACATCTTTCCCTTCAAGAAGCCTTTCGCTAAGGCTGTTCTTGTGGAATTGGCAAAGGGATATTTGCAAGCCCATAGAGGGCTATGGTGAAAAAGGAAATATCTTCCGTTCAAAACTGGAAAGAAGCTTTCTGAGAAACTGCTCTTTGTTATCTGAATTCATCTCACAGAGTTACATCTTTCCCTTCAAGCAGCCTTTCGCTAAGGCTGCTCTTGTGGAATTGGCAAAAGGATATTTGCAAGCCCATAGACGGCTATGGTGAAAAAGGAAATATCTTCCGTTCAAAACTGGAAAGAAGCTTTCTGAGAAACTGGTCTGTGTTTTGTTAATTCATCTCACAGAGTTACATCTTTCCCTGCAAGAAGCCTTTCGCTAAGGCTGTTCTTGAGGAATTGGCAAAGGGATATTTGGAAGCCCATAGACGGCTATGGTGAAAAAGGAAATATCTTCCGTTCAAAACTGGAAAGAAGCTTTCTGAGAAACTGCTCTGTGTTCTGTTAATTCATCTCACAGAGTTACATCTTTCCCTTCAAGAAGCCTTTCGCTAAGGCTGTTCTTGTGGAATTGGCAAAGGGATATTTGGAAGCCCGTAGAGGGCTATGGTGAAAAAGGAAATATCTTCCGTTCAAAACTGGAAAGAAGCTTTCTGAGAAACTGCTCTGTGTTCTGTGAATTCATCTCACAGAGTTACATCTTTCCCTTCAAGAAGCCTTTCGCTAAGTCTGTTCTTGTGGAATTGGCAAAGGGATATTTGGAAGCCCATAGACGGCTATGGTGAAAAAGGAAATATCTTCCGTTCAAAACTGGAAAGAAGCTTTCTGAGAAACTGCTCTGTGTTCTGTGAATTCATGTCACAGAGTTACATCTTTCCCTTCAAGAAGCCTTTCGCTAAGGCTGTTCTTGTGGAATTGGCAAAGGGATATTTGGAAGCCCATAGAGGCCTATGGTGAAAAAGGAAATATCTTCCGTTCAAAACTGGAAAGAAGCTTTCTGAGAAACTGCTCTGTGTTCTGTGAATTCATCTCACAGAGTTACATCTTTCCCTTCAAGAAGCCTTTCGCTAAGGCTGTTCTTGTGGAATTGGCAAAGGGATATTTGGAAGCCCATAGAGGGCTATGGTGAAAAAGGAAATATCTTCCGTTCAAAACTGGAAAGAAGCTTTCTGAGAAACTGCTCTGTGTTCTGTGAATTCATCTCACAGAGTTACATCTTTCCCTTCAAGAAGCCTTTCGCTAAGGCTGTTCTTGTGAAATTGGCAAAGCGATATTTGGAAGCCCATAGAGGGCTATGGTGAAAAAGGAAATATCTTCCATTAAAAACTGGAAAGAAGCTTTCTGAGAAACTGCTCTGTGTTCTGTGAATTCATCTCACAGAGTTACATCTTTCCCTTCAAGAAGCCTTTCGCTAAGGCTGTTCTTGTGGAATTGGCAAAGCGATATTTGGAAACCCATAGAGGGCTATGGTGAAAAAGGGAATATCTTCCTTTCAAAACTGGAAAGAAGCTTTCTGAGAAACTGCTCTGTGTTCTGTGAATTCATCTCACAGAGTTACATCTTTCCCTTCAAGAAGCCTTTCGCTAAGGCTGTTCTTGTGGAATTGGCAAAGGGATATTTGGAAGTCCGTAGAGGGCTATGGTGAAAAAGGAAATATCTTCCTTTCAAAACTGGAAAGAAGCTTTCTGAGAAACTGCTCTGTGTTCTGTGAATTCATCTCACAGAGTTACATCTTTCCCTTCAAGAAGCCTTTCGCTAAGGCTGTTCTTGTGGAAATGGCAAAGGGATATTTGAAAGCCCATAGACGGCTATGGTGAAAAAGGAAATATCTTCCGTTCAAAACTGGAAAGAAGCTTTCTGAGAAACTGCTCTGTGTTCTGTTAATTCATCTCACAGAGTTACATCTTTCCCTTCAAGAAGCCTTTCGCTGAGGCTGTTCTTGTGGAAATGGCAAAGGGATATTTGGAAGCCCATAGAGGCCTATGGTGAAAAAGGAAATATCTTCCGTTCAAAACTGGAAAGAAGCTTTCTGAGAAACTGCTCTGTGTTCTGTGAATTCATCTCACAGAGTTACATCTTTCCCTTCAAGTAGCCTTTCGCTAAGGCTGTTCTTGTGGAATTGGCAAAGGGATATTTGGAAGCCCATAGAGGGCTATGGTGAAAAAGGAAATATCTTCCGTTCAAAACTGGAAAGAAGCTTTCTGAGAAACTGCTCTGTGTTCTGTGAATTCATCTCACAGAGTTACTTCTTTCCCTTCAAGAAGCCTTTCGCTAAGGCTGTTCTTGTGGAATTTGCAAAGGGATATTTGGAAGCCCATAGAGGGCTATGGTGAAAAAGGAAATATCTTCCCTTCAAAACTGGAAAGAAGCTTTCTGAGAAACTGCTCTGTGTTCTGTGAATTCATCTCACAGAGTTACATCTTTCCCTTGAAGAAACCTTTCGCTAAGGTTGTTCTTGTGGAATTGGCAAAGCGATATTTGGAAGCCCATAGAGGGCTATGGTGAAAAAGGAAATATCTTCCTTTCAAAACTGGAAAGAAGCTTTCTCAGAAACTGCTCTGTGTTCCGTGAATTCACCTCACAGAGTTACATCTTTCCCTTCAAGAAGCCTTTCGCTAAGGCTGTTCTTGTGGAAATGGCAAAGGGATATTTGGAAGCCCATAGAGGGCTATGGTGAAAAAGGAAATATCTTCCGTTCAAAACTGGAAAGAAGCTTTCTGAGAAACTGCTCTGTGTTCTGTGAATTCATCTCACAGAGTTACATCTTTCCCTTCAAGAAGCCTTTCGCTAAGGCTGTTCTTGTGGAATTGGCAAAGGGATATTTGGAAGCCCATAGAGGGCTATGGTGTAAAAGGAAATATCTTCCGTTCAAAACTTGAAAGAAGCTTTCTGAGAAACTGCTCTGTGTTCTGTTAATTCATCTCACAGAGTTACATCTTTCCCTTCAAGAAGCCTTTCGCTAAGGCTGTTCTTGTGGAATTGGCAAAGCGATATTTGGAAGCCCATAGAGGGCTACGGTGAAAAAGGAAATATCTTCCGTTCAAAACTGGAAAGAAGCTTTCTGAGAAACTGCTCTGTGTTCTGTGAATTTATCTCACAGAGTTACATCTTTCCCTTCAAGAAGCCTTTCGCTAAGGCTGTTCTTGTGGAATTGGCAAAGGGATATTTGGAAGCCCATAGAGGCCTATGGGGAAAAAGGAAATATCTTCCGTTCAAAACTGGAAAGAAGCTTTCTGAGAAATTGCTCTGTGTTCTGTGAATTCATCTCACAGAGTTACATCTTTCCCTTCAAGAAGCCTTTCGCTAAGGCTGTTCTTGTGGAATTGGCCAAGGGATATTTGGAAGACCATAGAGGGCTATGGTGAAAAAGGAAATATCTTCCGTTCAAAACTGGAAAGAAGCTTTCTGAGAAACTGGTCTGTGTTTTGTTAATTCATCTCACAGAGTTACATCTTTCCCTGCAAGAAGCCTTTCGCTAAGGCTGTTCTTGAAGAATTGGCAAAGGGATATTTGGAAGCCCATAGAGGCCTATGGTGAAAAAGGAAATATCTTCCGTTCAAAACTGGAAAGAAGCTTTCTGAGAAACTGCTCTGTGTTCTGTGAATTCATCTCACAGAGTTACATCTTTCCCTTCAAGAAGCCTTTCGCTAAGGCTGTTCTTGTGAAATTGGCAAAGGGATATTTGGAAGCCCATAGAGGGCTATGGTGAAAAAGGAAATATCTTCCATTCAAAACTGTAAAGAAGCTTTCTGAGAAACTGCTCTGTGTTCTGTGAATTCATCTCACAGAGTTACATCTTTCCCTTCAAGAAGCCTTTCGCTAAGGCTGTTCTTGTGG
Source organism: Chlorocebus sabaeus (assembly GCF_047675955.1). Taxonomy (NCBI): domain Eukaryota; kingdom Metazoa; phylum Chordata; class Mammalia; order Primates; family Cercopithecidae; genus Chlorocebus; species Chlorocebus sabaeus. Next base: position 169,715 of record NW_027327772.1, on the reverse strand, counting down.
AATTGGCAAAGGGATATTTGGAAGCCCGTAGAGGGCTATGGTGAAAAAGGAAATATCTTCCTTTCAAAACTGGAAAGAAGCTTTCTGAGAAACTGCTCTGTGTTCTGTGAATTCATCTCACAGAGTTACATCTTTCCCTTCAAGAAGCCTTTCGCTAAGGCTGTTCTTGTGGAATTGGCAAAGGGATATTTGGAAGCCCCTAGACGGCTATGGTGAAAAAGGAAATATCTTTCGTTCAAAACTGGAAAGAAGCTTTCTGAGAAACTGCTCTGTGTTCTGTGAATTCATCTCACAGAGTTACATCTTTCCCTTCAAGAAGCCTTTCGCTAAGGCTGTTCTTGAGGAATTGGCAAAGGGATATTTGGAATCTCATAGAGGGCTATGGTGAAAAAGGAAATATCTTCCTTTCAAAACTGGAAAGAAGCTTTCTGAGAAACTGCTCTCTGTTCTGTTAATTCATCTCACAGAGTTACATCTTTCCCTTCAAGAAGCCTTTCGCAAAGGCTGTTCTTCTGGAAATGGCAAAGGGATATTTGGAAGCCCATAGATGGCTATGGTGAAAAAGGAAATATCTTCCGTTCAAAACTGGAAAGAAGCTTCCTGAGAAACTGCTCTGTGTACTGTGAATTCATCTCACAGAGTTACATCTTTCCCTTCAAGAAGCCTTTCGCTAAGGCTGTTCTTGTGGAATTGGCAAAGGGATATTTGGAAGCCCATAGAGGGCTATGGTGAAAAAAGAAATATCTTCCGTTCAAAACTGGAAAGAAGCTTTCTGAGAAACTGCTCTGTGTTCTCTGAGTTCATCTCACAGAGTTACATCTTTCCCTTCAAGAAGCCTTTCGCTAAGGCTGTTGTTGTGGAATTGGCAAAGGGATATTTGGAAGCCCGTAGAGGGCTATGGTGAAAAAGGAAATATCTTCCTTTCAAAACTGGAAAGAAGCTTTCTGAGAAACTGCTCTGTGTTCTGTGAATTCATCTCACAGAGTTACATCTTTCCCTTCAAGAAGCCTTTCGCTAAGGCTGTTCTTGTGGAAATGGCAAAGGGATATTTGGAAGCCCGTAGACGGCTATGGTGAAAAAGGAAATATCTTCCGTTCAAAACTGGAAAGAAGCTTTCTGAGAAACTGCTCTGTGTTCTGTGAATTCATCTCACAGAGTTACATCTTTCCCTTCAAGAAGCCTTTCGCTAAGGCTGTTCTTGTGGAATTGGCAAAGGGATATTTGGAAGCCCATAGAGGGCTATGGTGAAAAAGGAAATATCTTCCGTTCAAAACTGGAAAGAAGCTTTCTGAGAAACTGCTCTGTGTTATCTGAATTCATCTCACAGAGTTACATCTTTCCCTTCAAGCAGCCTTTCGCTAAGGCTGCTCTTGTGGAATTGGCAAAAGGATATTTGCAAGCCCATAGACGGCTATGGTGAAAAAGGAAATATCTTCCGTTCAAAACTGGAAAGAAGCTTTCTGAGAAACTGGTCTGTGTTTTGTTAATTCATCTCACAGAGTTACATCTTTCCCTGCAAGAAGCCTTTCGCTAAGGCTGTTCTTGAGGAATTGGCAAAGGGATATTTGGAAGCCCATAGACGGCTATGGTGAAAAAGGAAATATCTTCCGTTCAAAACTGGAAAGAAGCTTTCTGAGAAACTGCTCTGTGTTCTGTTAATTCATCTCACAGAGTTACATCTTTCCCTTCAAGAAGCCTTTCGCTAAGGCTGTTCTTGTGGAATTGGCAAAGGGATATTTGGAAGCCCGTAGAGGGCTATGGTGAAAAAGGAAATATCTTCCGTTCAAAACTGGAAAGAAGCTTTCTGAGAAACTGCTCTGTGTTCTGTGAATTCATCTCACAGAGTTACATCTTTCCCTTCAAGAAGCCTTTCGCTAAGGCTGTTCTTGTGGAATTGGCAAAGGGATATTTGGAAGCCCATAGACGGCTATGGTGAAAAAGGAAATATCTTCCGTTCAAAACTGGAAAGAAGCTTTCTGAGAAACTGCTCTGTGTTCTGTGAATTCATGTCACAGAGTTACATCTTTCCCTTCAAGAAGCCTTTCGCTAAGGCTGTTCTTGTGGAATTGGCAAAGGGATATTTGGAAGCCCATAGAGGGCTATGGTGAAAAAGGAAATATCTTCCGTTCAAAACTGGAAAGAAGCTTTCTGAGAAACTGCTATGTGTTCTCTGAGTTCATCTCACAGAGTTACATCTTTCCCTTCAAGAAGCCTTTCGCTAAGGCTGTTCTTGTGGAATTGGCAAAGGGATATTTGGAAGCCCATAGAGGGCTATGGTGAAAAAGGAAATAACTTCCGTTCAAAACTGGAAAGAAGCTTTCTGAGAAACTGCTCTGTGTTCTGTTAATTCATGTCACAGAGTTACATCTTTCCCTTCAAGAAGCCTTTTGCTAAGGCTGTTCTTGTGGAATTGGCAAAGCGATATTTGGAAGCCCGTAGAGGGCTATGGTGAAAAAGGAAATATCTTCCGTTCAAAACTGGAAAGAAGCTTTCTGAGAAACTGCTCTGTGTTCTGTGAATTCATCTCACAGAGTTACATCTTTCCCTTCAAGAAGCCTTTCGCTAAGGCTGTTCTTGTGGAATTGGCAAAGGGATATTTGGAAGCCCATAGAGGCCTATGGTGAAAAAGGAAATATCTTCCATTCAAAACTGGAAAGAAGCTTTCTGAGAAACTGCTCTGTGTTCTGTGAATTCATCTCACAGAGTTACATTTTTCCCTTCAAGAAGCCTTTCGCTAAGGCTGTTCTTGTGGAATTGGCAAAGGGATATTTGGAAGCCCATAGAGGGCTATGGTGTAAAAGGAAATATCTTCCGTTCAAAACTGGAAAGAAGCTTTCTGAGAAACTGCTCTGTGTTCTGTGAATTCATCTCAGAGAGTTACATCTTTCCCTTCAATAAGCCTTTCGATAAGGCTGTTCTTGTGGAATTGGCAAAGGGATATTTGGAAGACCATAGAGGCCTATGGTGAAAAAGGAAATATCTTCCGTTCAAAACTGGAAAGAATCTTTCTGAGAAACTGCTCTGTGTTCTGTGAATTCATCTCACAGAGTTACATCTTTCCCTTCAAGAAGCCTTTCGCTAAGGCTGTTCTTGTGGAATTGGCAAAGGGATATTTGGAAGCCCATAGAGGGCTATGTTGAAAAAGGAAATATCTTCCGTTCAAAACTGGAAAGAAGCTTTCTGAGAAACTGCTCTGTGTTCTGTGAATTCATCTCACAGAGTTACATCTTTCCCTTCAAGAAGCCTTTCGCTAATGCTGTTCTTGTGAAATTGGCAAAGCGATATTTGGAAGCCCATAGAGGGCTATGGTGAAAAAGGAAATATCTTCCACTCAAAACTGGAAAGAAGCTTTCTGAGAAACTGCTCTGTGTTCTGTGAATTCATCTCACAGAGTTACATCTTTCCCTTCAAGAAGCCTTTCGCTAAGGCTGTTCTTGTGGAATTGGCAAAGGGATATTTGGAAGCCCATAGAGGGCTATGGTGAAAAAGGTAATATCTTCCTTTCAAAACTGGAAAGAAGCTTTCTGAGAAACTGCTCTCTGTTCTGTTAATTCATCTCACAGAGTTACATCTTTCCCTTCAAGAAGCCTCTCGCTAAGGCTGTTCTTCTGGAAATGGCAAAGGGATATTTGGAAGCCCATAGATGGCTATGGTGAAAAAGGAAATATCTTCCGTTCAAAACTGGAAAGAAGCTTCCTGAGAAACTGCTCTGTGTTCTGTGAATTCATCTCACAGAGTTACATCTTTCCCTTCAAGAAGCCTTTCGCTAAGGCTGTTCTTGTGGAATTGGCAAAGGGATATTTGGAAGCCCATAGAGGGCTATGGTGAAAAAAGAAATATCTTCCGTTCAAAACTGGAAAGAAGCTTTCTGAGAAACTGCTCTGTGTTCTCTGAGTTCATCTCACAGAGTTACATCTTTCCCTTCAAGAAGCCTTTCGCTAAGGCTGTTCTTGTGGAATTGGCAAAGGGATATTTGGAAGCCCATAGAGGGCTATGGTGAAAAAGGAAATAACTTCCGTTCAAAACTGGAAAGAAGCTTTCCGAGAAACTGCTCTGTGTTCTGTTAATTCATGTCACAGAGTTACATCTTTCCCTTCAAGAAGCCTTTTGCTAAGGCTGTTCTTGTGGAATTGGCAAAGCGATATTTGGAAGCCCGTAGAGGGCTATGGTGAAAAAGGAAATATCTTCTGTTCAAAACTGGAAAGAAGCTTTCTGAGAAACTGCTCTGTGTTCTGTGAATTCATCTCACAGAGTTACATCTTTCCCTTCAATAAGCCTTTCGCTAAGGCTGTTCTTGTGGAATTGGCAAAGGGATATTTGGAAGCCCATAGAGGGCTATGGTGAAAAAGGAAATATCTTCCGTTCAAAACTGGAAAGAAGCTTTCTGAGAAACTGCTCTGTGTTCTCTGAATTCATCTAACAGAGTTACATCTTTCCCTTCAAGAAGCCTTCCCCTAAGGCTGTTCTTGTGGAATTGGCAAAGGGATATTTGGAAGCCCATAGAGGGCTATGTTGAAAAAGGAAATATCTTCCGTTCAAAACTGGAAAGAAGCTTTCTGAGAAACTGCTCTGTGTTCTATGAATTCATCTCACAGAGTTACATCTTTCCATTCAAGAAGCCTTTCGCTAAGGCTGTTCTTGTGGAATTGGCAAAGGGATATTTGGAAGCCCATAGAGGGCTATGGTGAAAAAGGAAATATCTTCCGTTCAAAACTGGAAAGAAGGTTTCTGAGAAACTGCTCTGTGTTCAGTTAATTCATCTCACAGAGTTACATCTTTCCCTTCAAAAGCCTTTCGCTAAGGCTGTTCTTGAGGAATTGGCAAAGGGATATTTGGAAGCCCATAGACGGCTATGGTTAAAAAGGAAATATCTTCCGTTCAAAACTGGAAAGAAGCTTTCTGAGAAACTGCTCTGTGTTCTGGGAATTCATCTCACAGAGTTACATCTTTCCCTTCAAGAAGACTTTCGCTAAGGCTATTCTTGTGGAATTGGCAAAGCGATATTTGGAAACCCATAGAGGGCTATGGTGAAAAAGGAAATATCTTCCGTTCAAAACTGGAAAGAAGCTTTCTGAGAAACTGCTCTGTGTTCTGTGAATTCATCTCACACAGTTACATCTTTCCCTTCAAGAAGCCTTTGGCTAAGGCTGTTCTTGTGGAATTGGCAAAGGGATATTTGGAAGCCCATAGAGGGCTATGGTGAAAAAGGAAATATCTTCCGTTCAAAACTGGAAAGAAGCTTTCTGAGAAACTGCTCTGTGTTCTGTGAATTCATATCACAGAGTTACATCTTTACCTTCAAGAAGCCTTTCGCTAAGGCTGTTCTTGTGGAATTGGCAAAGGGATATTTGGAAGCCCATAGACGGCTATGGTGGAAAAGGAAATATCTTCCGTTCAAAACTGGAAAGAAGCTTTCTGAGAAACTGCTCTGTGTTCTGTGAATTCATCTCACAGAGTTACATCTTTCCCTTCAAGAAGCCTTTCGCTAAGGCTGTTCTTGTGGAATTGGCAAAGGGATATTTGGAAGCCCATAGAGGCGTATGGTGAAAAAGGAAATATCTTCCGTTCAAAACTGGAAAGAAGCTTTCTGAGAAACTGCTCTGTGTTCTCTGAATTCATCTCACAGAGTTACATCTTTCCCTTCAAGAAGCCTTTCGCTAAGGCTGTTCTTTTGGAATTGGCAAAGGGATATTTGGAAGCCCAGAGAGGGCTATGGTGAAAAAGGAAATATCTTCCGTTCAAAACTGGAAAGAAGCTTTCTGAGAAACTGCTCTGTGTTCCGTGAATTCATCTCACAGAGTTACATCTTTCCCTTGAAGAAGCCTTTTGCTAAGGCTGTTCTTGTGGAATTGGCAAAGCGATATTTGGAAGCCCGTAGAGGGCTATGGTGAAAAAGGAAATATCTTCCGATCAAAACTGGAAAGAAGCTTTCTGAGAAACTGCTCTGTGTTCTGTTAATTCATCTCACAGAGTTACATCTTCCCTTCAAGAAGCCTTTGGCTAAGCCTGTTCTTGTGGAATTGGCAAAGGGATATTTGGAAGCCCATAGAGGGCTATGGTGAAAAAGGAAATATCTTCCGTTCAAAACTGGAAAGAAGCTTTCTGAGAAACTGCTCTGTGTTCTGTGAATTCATCTCACAGAGTTACATCTTTCCCTTCAAGAAGCCTTTCGCTAAGGCTGTTCCTGTGGAATTGGCAAAGGGATATTTGGAAGCCCATAGAGGCCTATGGTGAAAAAGGAAATATCTTCCGTTCAAAACTGGAAAGAAGCTTTCTGAGAAACTGCTCTGTGTTCTGTGAATTCATCTCACAGAGTTACATCTTTCCCTTCAAGAAGCCTTTCGCTAAGGCTGTTCTTGTGTAATTGGCAAAGGGATATTTGGAAGCCCATAGAGGGCTATGGTGAAAAAGGAAATATCTTCCGTTCAAAACTGGAAAGAAGCTTTCTGAGAAACTGCTCTGTGTTCTGTTAATTCATCTCACAGAGTTACATCTTTCCCTTCAAGAAGCCTTTCGCTAAGGCTGTTCTTGTGGAATTGGCAAAGCGATGTTTGGAAGCCCTTGGAGGGCTATGGTGAAAAAGGAAATATCTTCCGTTCAAAACTGGAAAGAAGCTTTCTGAGAACCTGCTCTGTGTTCTGTGAATTCATCTCACAGAGTTACATCTTTCCCTTCAAGAAGCCTTTCGCTAAGGCTGTTCTTGTGGAATTGGCAAAGGGATATTTGGAAGCCCATGGAGGGCTATGGTGAAAAAGGAAATATCTTCAGTTCAAAACTGGAAAGAAGCTTTCTGAGAAACTGCTCTGTGTTCTCTGAATTCATCGCACAGAGTTACATCTTTCCCTTCAAAAGCCTTTCCCTAAGGCTGTTCTTGAGGAATTGGCAAAGGGATATTTGGAAGCCCATAGACGGCTATGGTTAAAAAGGAAATATCTTCCGTTCAAAACTGGAAAGAAGCTTTCTGAGAAACTGCTCTGTGTTCTGTGAATTCATCTCACAGAGTTACATCTTTCCCTTCAAGAAGCCTTTCGCTAAGGCTGTTCTTGTGGAATTGGCAAAGCGATATTTGGAAACCCGTAGAGGGCTATGGTGAAAAAGGAAATATCTTCCGTTCAAAACTGGAAATAAGCTTTCTGAGAAACTGCTCTGTGTTCTGTTAATTCATCTCACAGAGTTACATCTTTCCCTTCAAGAAGACTTTCGCTAAGTCTGTTCTTGTGGAATTGGCAAAGGGATATTTGGAAGCCCATAGAGGGCTATGGTGAAAAAGGAAATATCTTCCGTTCAAAACTGGAAAGAAGCTTTCTGAGAAACTGCTCTGTGTTCTGTTAATTCATCTCACAGAGTTACATCTTTCCCTTGAAGAAGCCTTTCGCTAAGGTTGTTCTTGTGGAATTGGCAAAGCGATATTTGGAAGCCCATAGAGGGCTATGGTGAAAAAGGAAATATCTTCCGTTCAAAACTGGAAAGAAGCTTTCTGAGAAACTGCTCTGTGTTCTGTGAATTCATCTCACAGAGTTACATCTTTCCCTTCAAGAAGCCTTTCGCTAAGGCTGTTCTTGTGGAATTGGCAAAGGGATATTTGGAAGCCCATAGACGGCTATGGTGAAAAAGGAAATATCTTCCGTTCAAAACTGGAAAGAAGCTTTCTGAGAAACTGCTCTGTGTTCTGTGAATTCATCTCACAGAGTTACATCTTTCCCTTCAAGAAGCCTTTCACTAAGGCTGTTCTTGTGGAATTGGCAAAGCGATATTTGGAAGCCCGTAGAGGGCTATGGTGAAAAAGGAAATATCTTCCGTTCAAAACTGGAAAGTAGCTTTCTGAGAAACTGCTCTGTATTCCGTGAATTCATCTCACAGAGTTACATCTTTCCCTTCAAGAAGCCTTTCGCTAAGGCTGTTCTTGTGGAATTGGCAAAGGGATATTTGGAAGCCCATAGACGGCTATGGTGAAAAAGAAAATATCTTCCGTTCAAAATTGGAAAGAAGCTTCGGAGAAACTGCTCTGTGTTCTGTTAATTCATCTCACAGAGTTACATCTTTCCCTTCAAGAAGCCTTTCGCTAAGGCTGTTCTTGTGGAATTGGCAAAGCGATATTTGGAAGCCCATAGAGGGCTATGGTGAAAAAGGAAATATCTTCCGTTCAAAACTGGAAAGAAGCTTTCTGAGAAACTGCTCTGTGTTCTGTGAATTCATCTCACAGAGTTACATCTTTCCCTTCAAGAAGCCTTTCGCTAAGGCTGTTCTTGTGGAATTGGCAAAGGGATATTTGGAAGCCCATAGAGGGCTATGGTGAAAAAGGAAATATCTTCCGTTCAAAACTGGAAAGAAGCTTTCTGAGAAACTACTCTGTGTTCTGTGAATTCATCTCACAGAGTTACATCTTTCCCTTCAAGAAGCCTTTCGCTAAGGCTGTTCTTGAGGAATTGGCAAAGGGATATTTGGAAGCCCATAGAGGTCTATGGTGAAAAAGGAAATATCTTCCGTTCAAAACTGGAAAGAAGCTTTCTGAGAAACTGCTCTGTGTTCTGGGAATTCATCTCACAGAGTTACATCTTTCCCTTCAAGAAGCCTTTCGCTAAGGCTGTTCTTGTGGAATTGGCAAAGCGATATTTGGAAGCCCGTAGAGGGCTATGGTGAAAAAGGAAATATCTTCCGTTCAAAACTGGAAAGAAGCTTTCTGAGAAACTGCTCTGTGTTCTGTGAATTCATCTCACAGAGTTACATCTTTCCCTTCAAGAAGCCTTTCGCTAAGGCTGTTCTTGTGGAATTGGCAAAGGGATATTTGGAAGCCCATAGAGGGCTATGGTGAAAAAGGAAATATCTTCCGTTCAAAACTGGAAAGAAGCTTTCTGAGAAACTGCTCTGTGTTCTCTGAATTCATCTAACAGAGTTACATCTTTCCCTTCAAGAAGCCTTCCCCTAAGGCTGTTCTTGTGGAATTGGCAAAGGGATATTTTGAAGCCCATAGAGGGCTATGTTGAAAAAGGAAATATCTTCCGTTCAAAACTGGAAAGAAGCTTTCTGAGAAACTGCTCTGTGTTCTGTGAATTCATCTCACAGAGTTACATCTTTCCCTTCAAGAAGCCTTTCGCTAAGGCTGTTCTTGTGGAATTGGCAAAGGGATATTTGGAAGCCCATAGAGGGCTATGGTGAAAAAGGAAATATCTTCCGTTCAAAACTGGAAAGAAGCTTTCTGAGAAACTGCTCTGTGTTCAGTTAATTCATCTCACAGAGTTACGTCTTTCCCTTCAAAAGCCTGTCGCTAAGGCTGTTTTTGAGGAATTGGCAAAGGGATATTTGGAAGCCCATAGACGGCTATGGTTAAAAAGGAAATATCTTCCGTTCAAAACTGGAAAGAAGCTTTCTGAGAAACTGCTCTGTGTTCTGTGAATTCATCTCACAGAGTTACATCTTTCCCTTCAAGAAGCCTTTCGCTAAGGCTGTTCTTCTGGAATTGGCAAAGCGATATTTGGAAACCCATAGAGGGCTATGGTGAAAAAGGAAATATCTTCCGTTCAAAACTGGAAAGAAGCTTTCTGAGAAACTGCTCTGTGTTCTGTGAATTCATCTCACACAGTTACATCTTTCCCTTCAAGAAGCCTTTCGCTAAGGCTGTTCTTGTGGAATTGGCAAAGGGATATTTGGAAGCCCATAGAGGGCTCTGGTGAAAAAGGAAATATCTTCCGTTCAAAACTGGAAAGAAGCTTTCTGAGAAACTGCTCTGTGTTCTGTGAATTCATCTCACAGAGTTACATCTTTCCCTTCAAGAAGCCTTTCGCTAAGGCTGTTCTTGTGGAATTGGCAAAGGGATATTTGGAAGCCCATGGAGGACTATGGTGAAAAAGGAAATATCTTCCGTTCAAAACTGGAAAGAAGCTTTCTGAGAAACTGCTCTGTGTTCTGTGAATTCATCTCACAGAGTTACATCTTTCCCTTCAAGAAGCCTTTCGCTAAGGCTGTTCTTGTGGAATTGGCAAAGGGATATTTGGAAGCCCATAGAGGGCTATGGTGAAAAAGGAAATATCTTCCGTTCAAAACTGGAAAGAAGCTTTCTGAGAAACTGCTCTGTGTTCTGTGAATTCATCTCACAGAGTTACATCTTTCCCTTCAAGAAGCCTTTCGCTAAGGCTGTTCTTGTGGAATTGGCAAAGGGATATTTGGAAGCCCATAGAGGGCTATGGTGAAAAAGGATATATCTTCCGTTCAAAACTGGAAAGAAGCTTTCTGAGAAACTGCTCTGTGTTCTGTTAATTCATCTCACAGAGTTACATCTTTCCCTTCAAAAGCCTTTCGCTAAGGCTGTTCTTGAGGAATTGGCAAAGGGATATTTGGAAGCCCATAGACGGCTATGGTTAAAAAGGAAATATCTTCGTTCAAAACTGGAAAGAAGCTTTCTGAGAAACTGCTCTGTGTTCTGTGAATTCATCTCACAGAGTTACATCTTTCCCTTCAAGAAGCCTTTCGCTAAGGCTGTTCTTGTGGAATTGGCACCCGATATTTGGAAACCCATAGAGGGCTATGGTGAAAAAGGAAATATCTTCCGTTCAAAACTGGAAAGAAGCTTTCTGAGAAACTGCTCTGTGTTCTGTTAATTCATCTCACAGAGTTACATCTTTCCCTTCAAGAAGACTTTCGCTAAGTCTGTTCTTGTGGAATTGGCAAAGGGATATTTGGAAGCCCATAGAGGGCTATGTTGAAAAAGGAAATATCTTCCGTTCAAAACTGGAAAGAAGCTTTCTGAGAAACTGCTCTGTGTTCTGTGAATTCATCTCACAGAGTTACATCTTTCCCTTCAAGAAGCCCTTCGCTAAGGCTGTTCCTGTGGAATTGGCAAAGGGATATTTGGAAGCCCATAGAGGCCTATGGTGAAAAAGGAAATATCTTCCGTTCAAAACTGGAAAGAAGCTTTCTGAGAAACTGCTCTGTGTTCTCTGAATTCATCTCACAGGGTTACATCTTTCCCTTCAAGAAGCCTTTCGCTAAGGCTGTTCTTGTGGAATTGGGAAAGGGATATTTGGAAGCCCATAGAGGGCTATGGTGAAAAAGGAAATATCTTCCGTTCAAAACTGGAAAGAAGCTTTCTGAGAAACTGATATGTGTTCTCTGAATTCATCTCACAGAGTTACATCTTTCCCTTCAAGAAGCCTTTCGCTAAGGCTGTTCTTGTGGAATTGGCAAAGGGATATTTGGAAGCCCATAGAGGGCTATGGTGAAAAAGGAATTATCTTCCGTTCAAAACTGGAAAGAAGCTTTCTGAGAAACTGCTCTGTGTTCTGTGAATTCATCTCACAGAGTTACATCTTTCCCTTCAAGAAGCCTTTCGCTAAGGCTGTTCTTGTGGAATTGGCAAAGGGATATTTGGAAGCCCATAGAGGGCTATGGTGAAAAAGGAAATATCTTCCGTTCAAAACTGGAAAGAAGCTTTCTGAGAAACTGCTCTGTGTTCTGTTAATTCATCTCACAGAGTTACATCTTTCCCTTCAAGAAGCCTTTCGCTAAGGCTGTTCTTGTGGAATTGGCAAAGCGATATTTGGAAGCCCGTAGAGGGCTATGGTGAAAAAGGAAATATCTTCCGTTCAAAACTGCAAACAAGCTTTCTGAGAAACTGCGCTGTGTTCTGTGAATTCATCTCACAGAGTTACATCTTTCCCTTCAAGAAGCCTTTCGCTAAGGCTGTTCTTGTGGAATTGGCAAAGGGATATTTGGAAACCCATAGAGGGCTATGGTGAAAAAGGAAATATCTTCCGTTCAAAACTGGAAAGAAGCTTTCTGAGAAACTGCTCTGTGTTCTGTGAATTCATCTCACAGAGTTACATCTTTCCCTTCAAGAAGACTTTCGCTAAGTCTGTTCTTGTGGAATTGGCAAAGGGATATTTGGAAGCCCATAGAGGGCTATGGTGAAAAAGGAAATATCTTCCGTTCAAAACTGGAAAGAAGCTTTCTGAGAAACTGCTCTGTGTTCTGTGAATTCATCTCACAGAGTTACATCTTTCCCTTCAAGAAGCCTTTCGCTAAGGCTGTTCCTGTGGAATTGGCAAAGGGATATTTGGAAGCCCATAGAGGCCTATGGTGAAAAAGGAAATATCTTCCGTTCAAAACTGGAAAGAATCTTTCTGAGAAACTGCTCTGTGTTCTCTGAATTCATCTCACAGGGTTACATCTTTCCCTTCAAGAAGCCTTTCGCTAAGGCTGTTCTTGTGGAATTGGCAAAGGGATATTTGGAAGCCCATAGAGGGCTATGGTGAAAAAGGAAATATCTTCCGTTCAAAACTGGAAAGAAGCTTTCGGAGAAACTGCTCTGTGTTCTGTGAATTCATCTCACAGAGTTACATCTTTCCCTTCAAGAAGCCTTTCGCTAAGGTTGTTCTTGTGGAATTGGCAAAGCGATATTTGGAAGCCCATAGAGGGCTATGGTGAAAAAGGAAATATCTTCCGTTCAAAACTGGAAAGAAGCTTTCTGAGAAACTGCTCTGTGTTCTGGGAATTCATCTCACAGAGTTACATCTTTCCCTTCAAGAAGCCTTTCACTAAGGCTGTTCTTGTGGAATTGGCAAAGGGATATTTGGAAGCCCATAGAGGCCTATGGTGAAAAAGGAAATATCTTCCGTTCAAAACTGGAAAGAAGCTTTCTGAGAAACTGCTCTGTGTTCTCTGAATTCATCTCACAGAGTTACATCTTTCCCTTCAAGAAGCCTTTCGCTAAGGCTGTTCTTGTGGAATTGGCAAAGGGATATTTGGAAGCCCATAGAGGGCTATGGTGAAAAAGGAAATATCTTCCGTTCAAAACTGGAAAGAAGCTTTCTGAGAAACTGCTCTGTGTTCTGTGAATTCATCTCACAGAGTTACATCTTTCCCTTCAATAAGCCTTTCGCTAAGGCTGTTCTTGTGGAATTGGCAAAGCGGTATTTGAAGCCCGTAGAGGGCTATGGTGAAAAAGGAAATATCTTCCGTTCAAAACTGGAAACAAGCTTTCTGAGAAACTGCTCTGTATTCCGTGAATTCCTCTCACAGAGTTACATCTTTCCCTTCAAGAAGCCTTTCGCTAAGGCTGTTCTTGTGGAATTGGCAAAGGGATATTTGGAAGCCCATAGACGGCTATGGTGAAAAAGAAAATATCTTCCGTTCAAAACTGGAAAGAAGCTTCTGAGAAACTGCTCTGTGTTCTGTTAATTCATCTCACAGAGTTACATCTTTCCCTTGAAGAAGCCTTTCGCTAAGGCTGTTCTTGTGGAATTGGCAAAGCGATATTTGGAAGCCCATAGAGGGCTATGGTGAAAAAGGAAATATCTTCCGTTCAAAACTGGAAAGAAGCTTTCTGAGAAACTGCTCTGTGTTCTGTGAAATCATCTCACAGAGTTACATCTTTCCCTTCAGGAAGCCTTTCGCTAAGGCTGTTCCTGTGGAATTGGCAAAGGGATATTTGGAAGCCCATAGAGGCCTATGGTGAAAAAGGAAATATCTTCCGTTCAAAACTGGAAAGAAGCTTTCTGAGAAACTGCTCTGTGTTCTCTGAATTCATCTCACAGGGTTACATCTTTCCCTTCAAGAAGCCTTTCGCTAAGGCTGTTCTTGTGGAATTGGGAAAGGGATATTTGGAAGCCCATAGAGGGCTATGGTGAAAAAGGAAATATCTTCCGTTCAAAACTGGAAAGAAGCTTTCTGAGAAACTGATATGTGTTCTCTGAATTCATCTCACAGAGTTACATCTTTCCCTTCAAGAAGCCTTTCGCTAAGGCTGTTCTTGTGGAATTGGCAAAGGGATATTTGGAAGCCCATAGAGGGCTATGGTGAAAAAGGAATTATCTTCCGTTCAAAACTGGAAAGAAGCTTTCTGAGAAACTGCTCTGTGTTCTGTGAATTCATCTCACAGAGTTACATCTTTCCCTTCAAGAAGCCTTTCGCTAAGGCTGTTCTTGTGGAATTGGCAAAGGGATATTTGGAAGCCCATAGAGGGCTATGGTGAAAAAGGAAATATCTTCCGTTCAAAACTGGAAAGAAGCTTTCTGAGAAACTGCTCTGTGTTCTGTTAATTCATCTCACAGAGTTACATCTTTCCCTTCAAGAAGCCTTTCGCTAAGGCTGTTCTTGTGGAATTGGCAAAGCGATATTTGGAAGCCCGTAGAGGGCTATGGTGAAAAAGGAAATATCTTCCGTTCAAAACTTCAAAGAAGCTTTCTGAGAAACTGCGCTGTGTTCTGTGAATTCATCTCACAGAGTTACATCTTTCCCTTCAAGAAGCCTTTCGCTAAGGCTGTTCTTGTGGAATTGGCAAAGGGATATTTGGAAACCCATAGAGGGCTATGGTGAAAAAGGAAATATCTTCCGTTCAAAACTGGAAAGAAGCTTTCTGAGAAACTGCTCTGTGTTCTGTTAATTCATCTCACAGAGTTACATCTTTCCCTTCAAGAAGACTTTCGCTAAGTCTGTTCTTGTGGAATTGGCAAAGGGATATTTGGAAGCCCATAGAGGGCTATGGTGAAAAAGGAAATATCTTCCGTTCAAAACTGGAAAGAAGCTTTCTGAGAAACTGCTCTGTGTTCTGTGAATTCATCTCACAGAGTTACATCTTTCCCTTCAAGAAGCCTTTCGCTAAGGCTGTTCCTGTGGAATTGGCAAAGGGATATTTGGAAGCCCATAGAGGCCTATGGTGAAAAAGGAAATATCTTCCGTTCAAAACTGGAAAGAATCTTTCTGAGAAACTGCTCTGTGTTCTCTGAATTCATCTCACAGGGTTACATCTTTCCCTTCAAGAAGCCTTTCGCTAAGGCTGTTCTTGTGGAATTGGCAAAGGGATATTTGGAAGTCCATAGAGGGCTATGGTGAAAAAGGAAATATCTTCCGTTCAAAACTGGAAAGAAGCTTTCTGAGAAACTGCTCTGTGTTCTGTGAATTCATCTCACAGAGTTACATCTTTCCCTTCAAGAAGCCTTTCGCTAAGGTTGTTCTTGTGGAATTGGCAAAGCGATATTTGGAAGCCCATAGAGGGCTATGGTGAAAAAGGAAATATCTTCCGTTCAAAACTGGAAAGAAGCTTTCTGAGAAACTGCTCTGTGTTCTGGGAATTCATCTCACAGAGTTACATCTTTCCCTTCAAGAAGCCTTTCACTAAGGCTGTTCTTGTGGAATTGGCAGAGGGATATTTGGAAGCCCATAGGGGCCTATGGTGAAAAAGGAAATATCTTCCGTTCAAAACTGGAAAGAAGCTTTCTGAGAAACTGCTCTGTGTTCTCTGAATTCATCTCACAGAGTTACATCTTTCCATTCAAGAAGCCTTTCGCTAAGGCTGTTCTTGTGGAATTGGCAAAGGGATATTTGGAAGCCCATAGAGGGCTATGGTGAAAAAGGAAATATCTTCCGTTCAAAACTGGAAAGAAGCTTTCTGAGAAACTGCTCCGTGTTCTGTGAATTCATCTCACAGAGTTACATCTTTCCCTTCAATAAGCCTTTCGCTAAGGCTGTTCTTGTGGAATTGGCAAAGCGGTATTTGGAAGCCCGTAGAGGGCTATGGTGAAAAAGGAAATATCTTCCGTTCAAAACTGGAAACAAGCTTTCTGAGAAACTGCTCTGTATTCCGTGAATTCCTATCACAGAGTTACATCTTTCCCTTCAAGAAGCCTTTCGCTAAGGCTGTTCTTGTGGAATTGGCAAAGGGATATTTGGAAGCCCATAGACGGCTATGGTGAAAAAGAAAATATCTTCCGTTCAAAACTGGAAAGAAGCTTCTGAGAAACTGCTCTGTGTTCTGTTAATTCATCTCACAGAGTTACATCTTTCCCTTGAAGAAGCCTTTCGCTAAGGCTGTTCTTGTGGAATTGGCAAAGCGATATTTGGAAGCCCATAGAGGGCTATGGTGAAAAAGGAAATATCTTCCGTTCAAAACTGGAAAGAAGCTTTCTGAGAAACTGCTCTGTGTTCTGTGAAATCATCTCACAGAGTTACATCTTTCCCTTCAAGAAGCCTTTCGCTAAGGCTGTTCCTGTGGAATTGGCAAAGGGATATTTGGAAGCCCATAGAGGCCTATGGTGAAAAAGGAAATATCTTCCGTTCAAAACTGGAAAGAAGCTTTCTGAGAAACTGCTCTGTGTTCTCTGAATTCATCTCACAGGGTTACATCTTTCCCTTCAAGAAGCCTTTCGCTAAGGCTGTTCTTGTGGAATTGGGAAAGGGATATTTGGAAGCCCATAGAGGGCTATGGTGAAAAAGGAAATATCTTCCGTTCAAAACTGGAAAGAAGCTTTCTGAGAAACTGCTCTGTGTTCTGTGAATTCATCTCACAGAGTTACATCTTTCCCTTCAAGAAGCCTTTCGCTAAGGCTGTTCTTGTGGAATTGGCAAAGGGATATTTGGAAGCCCATAGAGGGCTATGGTGAAAAAGGAAATATCTTCCGTTCAAAACTGGAAAGAAGGTTTCTGAGAAACTGCTCTGTGTTCAGTTAATTCATCTCACAGAGTTACATCTTTCCCTTCAGAAGCCTTTCGCTAAGGCTGTTCTTGAGGAATTGGCAAAGGGATATTTGGAAGCCCATAGACGGCTATGGTTAAAAAGGAAATATCTTCCGTTCAAAACTGGAAAGAAGCTTTCTGAGAAACTGCTCTGTGTTCTGGGAATTCATCTCACAGAGTTACATCTTTCCCTTCAAGAAGACTTTCGCTAAGGGTATTCTTGTGGAATTGGCAAAGCGATATTTGGAAACCCATAGAGGGCTATGGTGAAAAAGGAAATATCTTCCGTTCAAAACTGGAAAGAAGCTTTCTGAGAAACTGCTCTGTGTTGTGTGAATTCATCTCACACAGTTACATCTTTCCCTTCAAGAAGCCTTTAGCTAAGGCTGTTCTTGTGGAATTGGCAAAGGGATATTTGGAAGCCCATAGAGGGCTATGGTGAAAAAGGAAATATCTTCCGTTCAAAACTGGAAAGAAGCTTTCTGAGAAACTGCTCTGTGTTCTGTTAATTCATTTCACAGAGTTACATCTTTCCCTTGAAGAAGCCTTTCGCTAAGGCTGTTCTTGTGGAATTGGCAAAGGGATATTTGGAAGCCCATAGAGGGCTATGGTGAAAAAGGAAATATCTTCCGTTCAAAACTGGAAAGAAGCTTTCTGAGAAACTGCTCTGTGTTCTGTGAATTCATCTCACAGAGTTACATCTTTCCCTTCAAGAAGCCTTTCGCTACGGCTGTTCTTGTTGAATTGGCAAAGGGATATTTGGAAGCCCATAGAGGGCTATGGTGAAAAAGGAAATATCTTCCGTTCAAAACTGGAAAGAAGCTTTCTGAGAAACTGCTCTGTGTTCTGTGAATTCTTCTCACAGAGTTACATCTTTCCCTTCAAGAAGCCTTTCGCTAAGGCTGTTCTTGAGGAATTGGCAAAGGGATATTTGGAAGCCCATAGAGGGCTATGGTGAAAAAGGAAATATCTTCCATTCAAAACTGGAAAGAAGCTTTCTGAGAAACTGCTCTGTGTTCTCTGAATTCAGCTCACAGATTTACATCTTTCCCTTCAAGAAGCCTTTCCCTAAGGCTGTTCTTGTGGAATTGGCAAAGGGATATTTGGAAGCCCATAGAGGGCTATTGTGAAAAAGGAAATATCTTCCGTTCAAAACTGGAAAGAAGCTTTCTGAGAAACTGCTCTGTGTTCTGTTAATTCATCTCACAGAGTTACATCTTTCCCTTCAAGAAGCCTTTGGCTAAGCCTGTTCTTGTGGAATTGGCAAAGGGATATTTGGAAGCCCATAGAGGGCTATGGTGAAAAAGGAAATATCTTCCGTTCAAAACTGGAAAGAAGCTTTCTGAGAAACTGCTCTGTGTTCTGTGAATTCATCTCACAGAGTTACTTCTTTCCCTTCAAGAAGCCTTTCGCTAAGGCTGTTCTTGTGGAATTGGCAAAGCGATATTTGGAAGCCCATAGAGGCCTATGGTGAAAAAGGAAATATCTTCCGTTCAAAACTGGAAAGAAGCTTTCTGAGAAACTGCTCTGTGTTCTGTGAATTCATCTCACAGTGTTACATCTTTCCCTTCAAGAAGCCTTTCGCTAAGGCTCTTCTTGTGGAATTGGAAAAGGGATATTTGGAAGCCCATAGAGGGCTATGGTGAAAAAGGAAATATCTTCCGTTCAAAACTGGAAAGAAGCTTTCTGAGAAACTGCTCTGTGTTCTCTGAATTCATCTCACAGAGTTACATCTTTCCCTTTAAGAAGCCTTTCGCTAAGGTGTTCTTGTGGAATTGGCAAAGGGATATTTGGAAGCCCATAGACGGCTACGGTGAAAAAGGAAATATCTTCCGTTCAAAATTGGAAAGAAGCTTTCTGAGAAACTGCTCTGTGTTCTGTGAATTCATCTCACAGAGTTACTTCTTTCTCTTCAAGAACCGTTTCGCTAAGGCTGTTCTTGTGGAATTGGCAAAGGGATATTTGGAAGCCCATAGAGGTCTATGGTGAAAAAGGAAATATCTTCCGTTCAAAACTGGAAAGAAGCTTTCTGAGAAACTGCTCTGTGTTCTGGGAATTCATCTCACAGAGTTACATCTTTCCCTTCAAGAAGCCTTTCGCTAAGGCTGTTCTTGTGGAATTGGGAAAGCGATATTTGGAAGCCCGTAGAGGGCTATGGTGAAAAAGGAAATATCTTCCGTTCAAAACTGGAAAGAAGCTTTCTGAGAAACTGCTCTGTGTTCTGTGAATTCATCTCACAGAGTTACATCTTTCCCTTCAAGAAGCCTTTCGCTAAGGCTGTTCTTGTGGAATTGGCAAAGGGATATTTGGAAGCCCATAGAGGGCTATGGTGAAAAAGGAAATATCTTCCGTTCAAAACTGGAAAGAAGCTTTCTGAGAAACTGCTCTGTGTTCTCTGAATTCATCTAACAGAGTTACATCTTTCCCTTCAAGAAGCCTTCCCCTAAGGCTGTTCTTGTGGAATTGGCAAAGGGATATTTTGAAGCCCATAGAGGGCTATGTTGAAAAAGGAAATATCTTCCGTTCAAAACTGGAAAGAAGCTTTCTGAGAAACTGCTCTGTGTTCTATGAATTCATCTCACAGAGTTACATCTTTCCATTCAAGATGCCTTTCGCTAAGGCTGTTCTTGTGGAATTGGCAAAGGGATATTTGGAAGCCCATAGAGGGCTATGGTGAAAAAGGAAATATCTTCCGTTCAAAACTGGAAAGAAGCTTTCTGAGAAACTGCTCTGTGTTCAGTTAATTCATCTCACAGAGTTACGTCTTTCCCTTCAAAAGCCTGTCGCTAAGGCTGTTTTTGAGGAATTGGCAAAGGGATATTTGGAAGCCCATAGACGGCTATGGTTAAAAAGGAAATATCTTCCGTTCAAAACTGGAAAGAAGCTTTCTGAGAAACTGCTCTGTGTTCTGTGAATTCATCTCACAGAGTTACATCTTTCCCTTCAAGAAGCCTTTCGCTAAGGCTGTTCTTCTGGAATTGGCAAAGCGATATTTGGAAACCCATAGAGGGCTATGGTGAAAAAGGAAATATCTTCCGTTCAAAACTGGAAAGAAGCTTTCTGAGAAACTGCTCTGTGTTCTGTGAATTCATCGCACACAGTTACATCTTTCCCTTCAAGAAGCCTTTCGCTAACTGTTCTTGTGGAATTGGCAAAGGGATATTTGGAAGCCCCTAGAGGGCTCTGGTGAAAAAGGAAATATCTTCCGTTCAAAACTGGAAAGAAGCTTTCTGAGAAACTGCTCTGTGTTCTGTGAACTCATCTCACAGAGTTACATCTTTCCCTTCAAGAAGCCTTTCGCTAAGGCTGTTCTTGTGGAATTGGCAAAGGGATATTTTGAAGCCCATAGAGGGCTATGTTGAAAAAGGAAATATCTTCCGTTCAAAACTGGAAAGAAGCTTTCTGAGAAACTGCTCTGTGTTCTATGAATTCATCTCACAGAGTTACATCTTTCCATTCAAGATGCCTTTCGCTAAGGCTGTTCTTGTGGAATTGGCAAAGGGATATTTGGAAGCCCATAGAGGGCTATGGTGAAAAAGGAAATATCTTCCGTTCAAAACTGGAAAGAAGCTTTCTGAGAAACTGCTCTGTGTTCAGTTAATTCATCTCACAGAGTTACGTCTTTCCCTTCAAAAGCCTGTCGCTAAGGCTGTTTTTGAGGAATTGGCAAAGGGATATTTGGAAGCCCATAGACGGCTATGGTTAAAAAGGAAATATCTTCCGTTCAAAACTGGAAAGAAGCTTTCTGAGAAACTGCTCTGTGTTCTGTGAATTCATCTCACAGAGTTACATCTTTCCCTTCAAGAAGCCTTTCGCTAAGGCTGTTCTTCTGGAATTGGCAAAGCGATATTTGGAAACCCATAGAGGGCTATGGTGAAAAAGGAAATATCTTCCGTTCAAAACTGGAAAGAAGCTTTCTGAGAAACTGCTCTGTGTTCTGTGAATTCATCTCACACAGTTACATCTTTCCCTTCAAGAAGCCTTTCGCTAAGGCTGTTCTTGTGGAATTGGCAAAGGGATATTTGGAAGCCCCTAGAGGGCTCTGGTGAAAAAGGAAATATCTTCCGTTCAAAACTGGAAAGAAGCTTTCTGAGAAACTGCTCTGTGTTCTGTGAACTCATCTCACAGAGTTACATCTTTCCCTTCAAGAAGCCTTTCGCTAAGGCTGTTCTTGTGGAATTGGCAAAGGGATATTTGGAAGGCCATAGACGGCTATGGTGAAAAAGGAAATATCTTCAGTTCAAAACTGGAAAGAAGCTTTCTGAGAAACTGCTCTGTGTTCTGTGAATTCATCTCACAGAGTTACATCTTTCCCTTCAAGAAGCCGTTGGCTAAGCCTGTTCTTGTGGAATTGGCAAAGGGATATTTGGAAGCCCATAGAGGGCTATGGTGAAAAAGGAAATATCTTCCGTTCAAAAGTGGAAAGAAGCTTTCTGAGAAACTGCTCTGTGTTCTGTGAATTCATCTCACAGAGTTACTTCTTTCCCTTCAAGAAGCCTTTCGCTAAGGCTGTTCTTGTGGAATTGGCAAAGGGATATTTGGAAGCCCATGGAGGACTATGGTGAAAAAGGAAATATCTTCCGTTCAAAACTGGAAAGAAGCTTTCTGAGAAACTGCTCTGTGTTCTGTGAATTCATCTCACAGAGTTACATCTTTCCCTTCAAGAAGCCTTTCGCTAAGGCTGTTCCTGTGGAATTGGCAAAGGGATATTTGGAAGCCCATAGAGGCCTATGGTGAAAAAGGAAATATCTTCCGTTCAAAACTGGAAAGAAGCTTTCTGAGAAACTGCTCTGTGTTCTGTGAATTCATCTCACAGAGTTACATCTTTCCCTTCAAGAAGCCTTTCGCTAAGGCTGTTCTTGTGGAATTGGCAAAGGGATATTTGGAAGCCCATAGAGGGCTATGGTGAAAAAGGATATATCTTCCGTTCAAAACTGGAAAGAAGCTTTCTGAGAAACTGCTCTGTGTTCTGTTAATTCATCTCACAGAGTTACATCTT
The DNA here is from genome assembly GCF_047675955.1 of Chlorocebus sabaeus. Taxonomy (NCBI): domain Eukaryota; kingdom Metazoa; phylum Chordata; class Mammalia; order Primates; family Cercopithecidae; genus Chlorocebus; species Chlorocebus sabaeus. The sequence goes on along the minus strand of NW_027327772.1, from coordinate 148,270 downwards.
TCCCTTCAAAAGCCTTTCGCTAAGGCTGTTCTTGAGGAATTGGCAAAGGGATATTTGGAAGCCCATAGACGGCTATGGTTAAAAAGGAAATATCTTCGTTCAAAACTGGAAAGAAGCTTTCTGAGAAACTGCTCTGTGTTCTGTGAATTCATCTCACAGAGTTACATCTTTCCCTTCAAGAAGCCTTTCGCTAAGGCTGTTCTTGTGGAATTGGCAAACCGATATTTGGAAACCCATAGAGGGCTATGGTGAAAAAGGAAATATCTTCCGTTCAAAACTGGAAAGAAGCTTTCTGAGAAACTGCTCTGTGTTCTGTTAATTCATCTCACAGAGTTACATCTTTCCCTTCAAGAAGACTTTCGCTAAGTCTGTTCTTGTGGAATTGGCAAAGGGATATTTGGAAGCCCATAGAGGGCTATGGTGAAAAAGGAAATATCTTCCGTTCAAAACTGGAAAGAAGCTTTCTGAGAAACTGCTCTGTGTTCTGTGAATTCATCTCACAGAGTTACATCTTTCCCTTCAAGAAGCCTTTCGCTAAGGCTGTTCCTGTGGAATTGGCAAAGGGATATTTGGAAGCCCTTAGAGGCCTACGATGAAAAAGGAAATATCTTCCGTTCAAAACTGGAAAGAAGCTTTCTGAGAAACTGCTCTGTGTTCTCTGAATTCATCTCACAGGGTTACATCTTTCCCTTCAAGAAGCCTTTCGCTAAGGCTGTTCTTGTGGAATTGGGAAAGGGATATTTGGAAGCCCATAGAGGGCTATGGTGAAAAAGGAATTATCTTCCGTTCAAAACTGGAAAGAAGCTTTCTGAGAAACTGATATGTGTTCTCTGAATTCATCTCACAGAGTTACATCTTTCCCTTCAAGAAGCCTTTCGCTAAGGCTGTTCTTGTGGAATTGGCAAAGGGATATTTGGAAGCCCATAGAGGGCTACGGTGAAAAAGGAAATATCTTCCGTTCAAAACTGGAAAGAAGCTTTCTGAGAAACTGCTCTGTGTTCTGTTAATTCATCTCACAGAGTTACATCTTTCCCTTCAAGAAGCCTTTCGCTAAGGCTGTTCTTGTGGAATTGGCAAAGCGATATTTGGAAGCCCGTAGAGGGCTATGGTGAAAAAGGAAATATCTTCCGTTCAAAACTGCAAAGAAGCTTTCTGAGAAACTGCGCTGTGTTCTGTGAATTCATCTCACAGAGTTACATCTTTCCCTTCAAGAAGCCTTTCGCTAAGGCTGTTCTTCTGGAATTGGCAAAGGGATATTTGGAAGCCCATAGAGGGCTATGGTAAAAAAGGAAATATCTTCCTTTCAAAACTGGAAAGAAGCTTTCTGAGAAACTGCTCTGTGTTCTCTGAATTCATCGCACAGAGTTACATCTTTCCCTTCAAAAGCCTTTCCCTAAGGCTGTTCTTGAGGAATTGGCAAAGGGATATTTGGAAGCCCATAGACGGCTATGGTTAAAAAGGAAATATCTTCCGTTCAAAACTGGAAAGAAGCTTTCTGAGAAACTGCTCTGTGTTCTGTGAATTCATCTCACAGAGTTACATCTTTCCCTTCAAGAAGCCTTTCGCTAAGGCTGTTCTTGTGGAATTGGCAAAGGGATATTTGGAAGCCCATAGAGGGCTATGGTGAAAAAGGAAATATCTTCCGTTCAAAACTGGAAAGAAGGTTTCTGAGAAACTGCTCTGTGTTCAGTTAATTCATCTCACAGAGTTACATCTTTCCCTTCAGAAGCCTTTCGCTAAGGCTGTTCTTGAGGAATTGGCAAAGGGATATTTGGAAGCCCATAGACGGCTATGGTTAAAAAGGAAATATCTTCCGTTCAAAACTGGAAAGAAGCTTTCTGAGAAACTGCTCTGTGTTCTGTTAATTCATCTCACAGAGTTACATCTTTCCCTTCAAGAAGACTTTCGCTAAGTCTGTTCTTGTGGAATTGGCAAAGGGATATTTGGAAGCCCATAGAGGGCTATGGTGAAAAAGGAAATATCTTCCGTTCAAAACTGGAAAGAAGCTTTCTGAGAAACTGCTCTGTGTTCTGTGAATTCATCTCACAGAGTTACATCTTTCCCTTCAAGAAGCCTTTCGCTAAGGCTGTTCCTGTGGAATTGGCAAAGGGATATTTGGAAGCCCATAGAGGCCTATGGTGAAAAAGGAAATATCTTCCGTTCAAAACTGGAAAGAATCTTTCTGAGAAACTGCTCTGTGTTCTCTGAATTCATCTCACAGGGTTACATCTTTCCCTTCAAGAAGCCTTTCGCTAAGGCTGTTCTTGTGGAATTGGCAAAGGGATATTTGGAAGCCCATAGAGGGCTATGGTGAAAAAGGAAATATCTTCCGTTCAAAACTGGAAAGAAGCTTTCTGAGAAACTGCTCTGTGTTCTGTGAATTCATCTCACAGAGTTACATCTTTCCCGTCAAGAAGCCTTTCGCTAAGGTTGTTCTTGTGGAATTGGCAAAGCGATATTTGGAAGCCCATAGAGGGCTATGGTGAAAAAGGAAATATCTTCCGTTCAAAACTGGAAAGAAGCTTTCTGAGAAACTGCTCTGTGTTCTGGGAATTCATCTCACAGAGTTACATCTTTCCCTTCAAGAAGCCTTTCACTAAGGCTGTTCTTGTGGAATTGGCAAAGGGATATTTGGAAGCCCATAGAGGCCTATGGTGAAAAAGGAAATATCTTCCGTTCAAAACTGGAAAGAAGCTTTCTGAGAAACTGCTCTGTGTTCTCTGAATTCATCTCACAGAGTTACATCTTTCCCTTCAAGAAGCCTTTCGCTAAGGCTGTTCTTGTGGAATTGGCAAAGGGATATTTGGAAGCCCATAGAGGGCTATGGTGAAAAAGGAAATATCTTCCGTTCAAAACTGGAAAGAAGCTTTCTGAGAAACTGCTCTGTGTTCTGTGAATTCATCTCACAGAGTTACATCTTTCCCTTCAATAAGCCTTTCGCTAAGGCTGTTCTTGTGGAATTGGCAAAGCGGTATTTGGAAGCCCGTAGAGGGCTATGGTGAAAAAGGAAATATCTTCCGTTCAAAACTGGAAACAAGCTTTCTGAGAAACTGCTCTGTATTCCGTGAATTCCTCTCACAGAGTTACATCTTTCCCTTCAAGAAGCCTTTCGCTAAGGCTGTTCTTGTGGAATTGGCAAAGGGATATTTGGAAGCCCATAGACGGCTATGGTGAAAAAGAAAATATCTTCCGTTCAAAACTGGAAAGAAGCTTCTGAGAAACTGCTCTGTGTTCTGTTAATTCATCTCACAGAGTTACATCTTTCCCTTGAAGAAGCCTTTCGCTAAGGCTGTTCTTGTGGAATTGGCAAAGCGATATTTGGAAGCCCATAGAGGGCTATGGTGAAAAAGGAATTATCTTCCGTTCAAAACTGGAAAGAAGCTTTCTGAGAAACTGCTCTGTGTTCTGTGAAATCATCTCACAGAGTTACATCTTTCCCTTCAAGAAGCCTTTCGCTAAGGCTGTTCCTGTGGAATTGGCAAAGGGATATTTGGAAGCCCATAGAGGCCTATGGTGAAAAAGGAAATATCTTCCGTTCAAAACTGGAAAGAAGCTTTCTGAGAAACTGCTCTGTGTTCTCTGAATTCATCTCACAGGGTTACATCTTTCCCTTCAAGAAGCCTTTCGCTAAGGCTGTTCTTGTGGAATTGGGAAAGGGATATTTGGAAGCCCATAGACGGCTATGGTGAAAAAGGAAATATCTTCCGTTCAAAACTGGAAAGAAGCTTTCTGAGAAACTGCTCTGTGTTCTGGGAATTCATCTCACAGAGTTACATCTTTCCCTTCAAGAAGACTTTCGCTAAGGGTATTCTTGTGGAATTGGCAAAGCGATATTTGGAAACCCATAGAGGGCTATGGTGAAAAAGGAAATATCTTCCGTTCAAAACTGGAAAGAAGCTTTCTGAGAAACTGCTCTGTGTTGTGTGAATTCATCTCACACAGTTACATCTTTCCCTTCAAGAAGCCTTTAGCTAAGGCTGTTCTTGTGGAATTGGCAAAGGGATATTTGGAAGCCCATAGAGGGCTATGGTGAAAAAGGAAATATCTTCCGTTCAAAACTGGAAAGAAGCTTTCTGAGAAACTGCTCTGTGTTCTGTTAATTCATTTCACAGAGTTACATCTTTCCCTTGAAGAAGCCTTTCGCTAAGGCTGTTCTTGTGGAATTGGCAAAGGGATATTTGGAAGCCCATAGAGGGCTATGGTGAAAAAGGAAATATCTTCCGTTCAAAACTGGAAAGAAGCTTTCTGAGAAACTGCTCTGTGTTCTGTGAATTCATCTCACAGAGTTACATCTTTCCCTTCAAGAAGCCTTTCGCTACGGCTGTTCTTGTTGAATTGGCAAAGGGATATTTGGAAGCCCATAGAGGGCTATGGTGAAAAAGGAAATATCTTCCGTTCAAAACTGGAAAGAAGCTTTCTGAGAAACTGCTCTGTGTTCTGTGAATTCATCTCACAGAGTTACATCTTTCCCTTCAAGAAGCCTTTCGCTAAGGCTGTTCTTGAGGAATTGGCAAAGGGATATTTGGAAGCCCATAGAGGGCTATGGTGAAAAAGGAAATATCTTCCATTCAAAACTGGAAAGAAGCTTTCTGAGAAACTGCTCTGTGTTCTCTGAATTCAGCTCACAGATTTACATCTTTCCCTTCAAGAAGCCTTTCCCTAAGGCTGTTCTTGTGGAATTGGCAAAGGGATATTTGGAAGCCCATAGAGGGCTATTGTGAAAAAGGAAATATCTTCCGTTCAAAACTGGAAAGAAGCTTTCTGAGAAACTGCTCTGTGTTCTGTTAATTCATCTCACAGAGTTACATCTTTCCCTTCAAGAAGCCTTTGGTTAAGCCTGTTCTTGTGGAATTGGCAAAGGGATATTTGGAAGCCCATAGAGGGCTATGGTGAAAAAGGAAATATCTTCCGTTCAAAACTGGAAAGAAGCTTTCTGAGAAACTGCTCTGTGTTCTGTGAATTCATCTCACAGAGTTACTTCTTTCCCTTCAAGAAGCCTTTCGCTAAGGCTGTTCTTGTGGAATTGGCAAAGCGATATTTGGAAGCCCATAGAGGCCTATGGTGAAAAAGGAAATATCTTCCGTTCAAAACTGGAAAGAAGCTTTCTGAGAAACTGCTCTGTGTTCTGTGAATTCATCTCACAGTGTTACATCTTTCCCTTCAAGAAGCCTTTCGCTAAGGCTCTTCTTGTGGAATTGGCAAAGGGATATTTGGAAGCCCATAGAGGGCTATGGTGAAAAAGGAAATATCTTCCGTTCAAAACTGGAAAGAAGCTTTCTGAGAAACTGCTCTGTGTTCTCTGAATTCATCTCACAGAGTTACATCTTTCCCTTTAAGAAGCCTTTCGCTAAGGCTGTTCTTGTGGAATTGGCAAAGGGATATTTGGAAGCCCATAGACGGCTACGGTGAAAAAGGAAATATCTTCCGTTCAAAATTGGAAAGAAGCTTTCTGAGAAACTGCTCTGTGTTCTGTGAATTCATCTCACAGAGTTACTTCTTTCCCTTCAAGAAGCCTTTCGCTAAGGCTGTTCTTGTGGAATTGGCAAAGGGATATTTGGAAGCCCATAGAGGGCTATGGTGAAAAAGGAAATATCTTCCGTTCAAAACTGGAAAGAAGCTTTCTAAGAAACTGCTCTGTGTTCTCTGAATTCATCTCACAGAGTTACATCTTTCCCTTCAAGAAGCCTTTCGCTAAGGCTGTTCTTGTGGAATTGGCAAAGGGATATTTGGAAGCCCATAGAGGGCTATTGTGAAAAAGGAAATATCTTCCGTTCAAAACTGGAAAGAAGCTTTCTGAGAAACTGCTCTGTGTTCTGTTAATTCATCTCACAGAGTTACATCTTTCCCTTCAAAAAGCCTTTCTCTAAGGCTGTTCTTGTGGAATTGGCAAAGCGATATTTGGAAGCCCGTAGAGGGCTATGGTGAAAAAGGAAATATCTTCCGTTCAAAACTGGAAAGAAGCTTTCTGAGAAACTGCTCTGTGTTCTGTGAATTCATCTCACAGAGTTACATCTTTCCCTTCAAGAAGCCTTTTGCTAAGGCTGTTCTTGTGGAATTGGCAAAGCGATATTTGGAAGCCCGTAGAGGGCTATGGTGAAAAAGGAAATATCTTCCGTTCAAAACTGGAAAGAAGCTTTCTGAGAAACTGCTCTGTGTTCTGTGAATTCATCTCACAGAGTTACTTCTTTCTCTTCAAGAACCGTTTCGCTAAGGCTGTTCTTGTGGAATTGGCAAAGGGATATTTGGAAGCCCATAGAGGTCTATGGTGAAAAAGGAAATATCTTCCGTTCAAAACTGGAAAGAAGCTTTCTGAGAAACTGCTCTGTGTTCTGGGAATTCATCTCACAGAGTTACATCTTTCCCTTCAAGAAGCCTTTCGCTAAGGCTGTTCTTGTGGAATTGGGAAAGCGATATTTGGAAGCCCGTGGAGGGCTATGGTGAAAAAGGAAATATCTTCCGTTCAAAACTGGAAAGAAGCTTTCTGAGAAACTGCTCTGTGTTCTGTGAATTCATCTCACAGAGTTACATCTTTCCCTTCAAGAAGCCTTTCGCTAAGGCTGTTCTTGTGGAATTGGCAAAGGGATATTTGGAAGCCCATAGAGGGCTATGGTGAAAAAGGAAATATCTTCCGTTCAAAACTGGAAAGAAGCTTTCTGAGAAACTGCTCTGTGTTCTCTGAATTCATCTAACAGAGTTACATCTTTCCCTTCAAGAAGCCTTCCCCTAAGGCTGTTCTTGTGGAATTGGCAAAGGGATATTTTGAAGCCCATAGAGGGCTATGTTGAAAAAGGAAATATCTTCCGTTCAAAACTGGAAAGAAGCTTTCTGAGAAACTGCTCTGTGTTCTATGAATTCATCTCACAGAGTTACATCTTTCCATTCAAGATGCCTTTCGCTAAGGCTGTTCTTGTGGAATTGGCAAAGGGATATTTGGAAGCCCATAGAGGGCTATGGTGAAAAAGGAAATATCTTCCTTTCAAAACTGGAAAGAAGCTTTCTGAGAAACTGCTCTGTGTTCAGTTAATTCATCTCACAGAGTTACGTCTTTCCCTTCAAAAGCCTGTCGCTAAGGCTGTTTTTGAGGAATTGGCAAAGGGATATTTGGAAGCCCATAGACGGCTATGGTTAAAAAGGAAATATCTTCCGTTCAAAACTGGAAAGAAGCTTTCTGAGAAACTGCTCTGTGTTCTGTGAATTCATCTCACAGAGTTACATCTTTCCCTTCAAGAAGCCTTTCGCTAAGGCTGTTCTTCTGGAATTGGCAAAGCGATATTTGGAAACCCATAGAGGGCTATGGTGAAAAAGGAAATATCTTCCGTTCAAAACTGGAAAGAAGCTTTCTGAGAAACTGCTCTGTGTTCTGTGAATTCATCTCACACAGTTACATCTTTCCCTTCAAGAAGCCTTTCGCTAAGGCTGTTCTTGTGGAATTGGCAAAGGGATATTTGGAAGCCCCTAGAGGGCTCTGGTGAAAAAGGAAATATCTTCCGTTCAAAACTGGAAAGAAGCTTTCTGAGAAACTGCTCTGTGTTCTCTGAACTCATCTCACAGAGTTACATCTTTCCCTTCAAGAAGCCTTTCGTTAAGGCTGTTCTTGTGGAATTGGCAAAGGGATATTTTGAAGCCCATAGAGGGCTATGTTGAAAAAGGAAATATCTTCCGTTCAAAACTGGAAAGAAGCTTTCTGAGAAACTGCTCTGTGTTCTATGAATTCATCTCACAGAGTTACATCTTTCCATTCAAGATGCCTTTCGCTAAGGCTGTTCTTGTGGAATTGGCAAAGGGATATTTGGAAGCCCATAGAGGGCTATGGTGAAAAAGGAAATATCTTCCGTTCAAAACTGGAAAGAAGCTTTCTGAGAAACTGCTCTGTGTTCAGTTAATTCATCTCACAGAGTTACGTCTTTCCCTTCAAAAGCCTGTCGCTAAGGCTGTTTTTGAGGAATTGGCAAAGGGATATTTGGAAGCCCATAGACGGCTATGGTTAAAAAGGAAATATCTTCCGTTCAAAACTGGAAAGAAGCTTTCTGAGAAACTGCTCTGTGTTCTGTGAATTCATCTCACAGAGTTACATCTTTCCCTTCAAGAAGCCTTTCGCTAAGGCTGTTCTTCTGGAATTGGCAAAGCGATATTTGGAAACCCATAGAGGGCTATGGTGAAAAAGGAAATATCTTCCGTTCAAAACTGGAAAGAAGCTTTCTGAGAAACTGCTCTGTGTTCTGTGAATTCATCTCACACAGTTACATCTTTCCCTTCAAGAAGCCTTTCGATAAGGCTGTTCTTGTGGAATTGGCAAAGGGATATTTGGAAGCCCCTAGAGGGCTCTGGTGAAAAAGGAAATATCTTCCGTTCAAAACTGGAAAGAAGCTTTCTGAGAAACTGCTCTGTGTTCTGTGAACTCATCTCACAGAGTTACATCTTTCCCTTCAAGAAGCCTTTCGCTAAGGCTGTTCTTGTGGAATTGGCAAAGGGATATTTGGAAGGCCATAGACGGCTATGGTGAAAAAGGAAATATCTTCAGTTCAAAACTGGAAAGAAGCTTTCTGAGAAACTGCTCTGTGTTCTGTGAATTCATCTCACAGAGTTACATCTTTCCCTTCAAGAAGCCTTTGGCTAAGCCTGTTCTTGTGGAATTGGCAAAGGGATATTTGGAAGCCCATAGAGGGCTATGGTGAAAAAGGAAATATCTTCCGTTCAAAAGTGGAAAGAAGCTTTCTGAGAAACTGCTCTGTGTTCTGTGAATTCATCTCACAGAGTTACTTCTTTCCCTTCAAGAAGCCTTTCGCTAAGGCTGTTCTTGTGGAATTGGCAAAGGGATATTTGGAAGCCCATGGAGGACTATGGTGAAAAAGGAAATATCTTCCGTTCAAAACTGGAAAGAAGCTTTCTGAGAAACTGCTCTGTGTTCTGTGAATTCATCTCACAGAGTTACATCTTTCCCTTCAAGAAGCCTTTCGCTAAGGCTGTTCCTGTGGAATTGGCAAAGGGATATTTGGAAGCCCATAGAGGCCTATGGTGAAAAAGGAAATATCTTCCGTTCAAAACTGGAAAGAAGCTTTCTGAGAAACTGCTCTGTGTTCTGTGAATTCATCTCACAGAGTTACATCTTTCCCTTCAAGAAGCCTTTCGCTAAGGCTGTTCTTGTGGAATTGGCAAAGGGATATTTGGAAGCCCATAGAGGGCTATGGTGAAAAAGGATATATCTTCCGTTCAAAACTGGAAAGAAGCTTTCTGAGAAACTGCTCTGTGTTCTGTGAATTCATCTCACAGAGTTACATCTTTCCCTTCAAAAGCCTTTCGCTAAGGCTGTTCTTGAGGAATTGGCAAAGGGATATTTGGAAGCCCATAGACGGCTATGGTTAAAAAGGAAATATCTTCGTTCAAAACTGGAAAGAAGCTTTCTGAGAAACTGCTCTGTGTTCTGTGAATTCATCTCACAGAGTTACATCTTTCCCTTCAAGAAGCCTTTCGCTAAGGCTGTTCTTGTGGAATTGGCAAACCGATATTTGGAAACCCATAGAGGGCTATGGTGAAAAAGGAAATATCTTCCGTTCAAAACTGGAAAGAAGCTTTCTGAGAAACTGCTCTGTGTTCTGTTAATTCATCTCACAGAGTTACATCTTTCCCTTCAAGAAGACTTTCGCTAAGTCTGTTCTTGTGGAATTGGCAAAGGGATATTTGGAAGCCCATAGAGGGCTATGGTGAAAAAGGAAATATCTTCCGTTCAAAACTGGAAAGAAGCTTTCTGAGAAACTGCTCTGTGTTCTGTGAATTCATCTCACAGAGTTACATCTTTCCCTTCAAGAAGCCTTTCGCTAAGGCTGTTCCTGTGGAATTGGCAAAGGGATATTTGGAAGCCCATAGAGGCCTACGATGAAAAAGGAAATATCTTCCGTTCAAAACTGGAAAGAAGCTTTCTGAGAAACTGCTCTGTGTTCTCTGAATTCATCTCACAGGGTTACATCTTTCCCTTCAAGAAGCCTTTCGCTAAGCCTGTTCTTGTGGAATTGGGAAAGGGATATTTGGAAGCCCATAGAGGGCTATGGTGAAAAAGGAAATATCTTCCGTTCAAAACTGGAAAGAAGCTTTCTGAGAAACTGATATGTGTTCTCTGAATTCATCTCACAGAGTTACATCTTTCCCTTCAAGAAGCCTTTCGCTAAGGCTGTTCTTGTGGAATTGGCAAAGGGATATTTGGAAGCCCATAGAGGGCTACGGTGAAAAAGGAATTATCTTCCGTTCAAAACTGGAAAGAAGCTTTCTGAGAAACTGCTCTGTGTTCTGTGAATTCATCTCACAGAGTTACATCTTTCCCTTCAAGAAGCCTTTCGCTAAGGCTGTTCTTGTGGAATTGGCAAAGGGATATTTGGAAGCCCATAGAGGGCTATGGTGAAAAAGGAAATATCTTCCGTTCAAAACTGGAAAGAAGCTTTCTGAGAAACTGCTCTGTGTTCTGTTAATTCATCTCACAGAGTTACATCTTTCCCTTCAAGAAGCCTTTCGCTAAGGCTGTTCTTGTGGAATTGGCAAAGCGATATTTGGAAGCCCGTAGAGGGCTATGGTGAAAAAGGAAATATCTTCCGTTCAAAACTGCAAAGAAGCTTTCTGAGAAACTGCGCTGTGTTCTGTGAATTCATCTCACAGAGTTACATCTTTCCCTTCAAGAAGCCTTTCGCTAAGGCTGTTCTTGTGGAATTGGCAAAGGGATATTTGGAAGCCCATAGAGGGCTATGGTAAAAAAGGAAATATCTTCCTTTCAAAACTGGAAAGAAGCTTTCTGAGAAACTGCTCTGTGTTCTCTGAATTCATCGCACAGAGTTACATCTTTCCCTTCAAAAGCCTTTCCCTAAGGCTGTTCTTGAGGAATTGGCAAAGGGATATTTGGAAGCCCATAGACGGCTATGGTTAAAAAGGAAATATCTTCCGTTCAAAACTGGAAAGAAGCTTTCTGAGAAACTGCTCTGTGTTCTGTGAATTCATCTCACAGAGTTACATCTTTCCCTTCAAGAAGCCTTTCGCTAAGGCTGTTCTTGTGGAATTGGCAAAGGGATATTTGGAAGCCCATAGAGGGCTATGGTGAAAAAGGAAATATCTTCCGTTCAAAACTGGAAAGAAGGTTTCTGAGAAACTGCTCTGTGTTCAGTTAATTCATCTCACAGAGTTACATCTTTCCCTTCAGAAGCCTTTCGCTAAGGCTGTTCTTGAGGAATTGGCAAAGGGATATTTGGAAGCCCATAGACGGCTATGGTTAAAAAGGAAATATCTTCCGTTCAAAACTGGAAAGAAGCTTTCTGAGAAACTGCTCTGTGTTCTGGGAATTCATCTCACAGAGTTACATCTTTCCCTTCAAGAAGACTTTCGCTAAGGGTATTCTTGTGGAATTGGCAAAGCGATATTTGGAAACCCATAGAGGGCTATGGTGAAAAAGGAAATATCTTCCGTTCAAAACTGGAAAGAAGCTTTCTGAGAAACTGCTCTGTGTTGTGTGAATTCATCTCACACAGTTACATCTTTCCCTTCAAGAAGCCTTTAGCTAAGGCTCTTCTTGTGGAATTGGCAAAGGGATATTTGGAAGCCCATAGAGGGCTATGGTGAAAAAGGAAATATCTTCCGTTCAAAACTGGAAAGAAGCTTTCTGAGAAACTGCTCTGTGTTCTGTTAATTCATTTCACAGAGTTACATCTTTCCCTTGAAGAAGCCTTTCGCTAAGGCTGTTCTTGTGGAATTGGCAAAGGGATATTTGGAAGCCCATAGAGGGCTATGGTGAAAAAGGAAATATCTTCCGTTCAAAACTGGAAAGAAGCTTTCTGAGAAACTGCTCTGTGTTCTGTGAATTCATCTCACAGAGTTACATCTTTCCCTTCAAGAAGCCTTTCGCTACGGCTGTTCTTGTTGAATTGGCAAAGGGATATTTGGAAGCCCATAGAGGGCTATGGTGAAAAAGGAAATATCTTCCGTTCAAAACTGGAAAGAAGCTTTCTGAGAAACTGCTCTGTGTTCTGTGAATTCATCTCACAGAGTTACATCTTTCCCTTCAAGAAGCCTTTCGCTAAGGCTGTTCTTGAGGAATTGGCAAAGGGATATATGGAAGCCCATAGAGGGCTATGGTGAAAAAGGAAATATCTTCCATTCAAAACTGGAAAGAAGCTTTCTGAGAAACTGCTCTGTGTTCTCTGAATTCAGCTCACAGATTTACATCTTTCCCTTCAAGAAGCCTTTCCCTAAGGCTGTTCTTGTGGAATTGGCAAAGGGATATTTGGAAGCCCATAGAGGGCTATTGTGAAAAAGGAAATATCTTCCGTTCAAAACTGGAAAGAAGCTTTCTGAGAAACTGCTCTGGGTTCTGTTAATTCATCTCACAGAGTTACATCTTTCCCTTCAAGAAGCCTTTGGCTAAGCCTGTTCTTGTGGAATTGGCAAAGGGATATTTGGAAGCCCATAGAGGGCTATGGTGAAAAAGGAAATATCTTCCGTTCAAAACTGGAAAGAAGCTTTCTGAGAAACTGCTCTGTGTTCTGTGAATTCATCTCACAGAGTTACTTCTTTCCCTTCAAGAAGCCTTTCGCTAAGGCTGTTCTTGTGGAATTGGCAAAGCGATATTTGGAAGCCCATAGAGGCCTATGGTGAAAAAGGAAATATCTTCCGTTCAAAACTGGAAAGAAGCTTTCTGAGAAACTGCTCTGTGTTCTGTGAATTCATCTCACAGTGTTACATCTTTCCCTTCAAGAAGCCTTTCGCTAAGGCTCTTCTTGTGGAATTGGCAAAGGGATATTTGGAAGCCCATAGAGGGCTATGGTGAAAAAGGAAATATCTTCCGTTCAAAACTGGAAAGAAGCTTTCTGAGAAACTGCTCTGTGTTCTCTGAATTCATCTCACAGAGTTACATCTTTCCCTTTAAGAAGCCTTTCGCTAAGGCTGTTCTTGTGGAATTGGCAAAGGGATATTTGGAAGCCCATAGACGGCTACGGTGAAAAAGGAAATATCTTCCGTTCAAAATTGGAAAGAAGCTTTCTGAGAAACTGCTCTGTGTTCTGTGAATTCATCTCACAGAGTTACTTCTTTCCCTTCAAGAAGCCTTTCGCTAAGGCTGTTCTTGTGGAATTGGCAAAGGGATATTTGGAAGCCCATAGAGGGCTATGGTGAAAAAGGAAATATCTTCCGTTCAAAACTGGAAAGAAGCTTTCTGAGAAACTGCTCTGTGTTCTCTGAATTCATCTCACAGAGTTACATCTTTCCCTTCAAGAAGCCTTTCGCTAAGGCTGTTCTTGTGTAATTGGCAAAGGGATATTTGGAAGCCCATAGAGGGCTATTGTGAAAAAGGAAATATCTTCCGTTCAAAACTGGAAAGAAGCTTTCTGAGAAACTGCTCTGTGTTCTGTTAATTCATCTCACAGAGTTACATCTTTCCCTTCAAAAAGCCTTTCTCTAAGGCTGTTCTTGTGGAATTGGCAAAGCGATATTTGGAAGCCCGTAGAGGGCTATGGTGAAAAAGGAAATATCTTCCGTTCAAAACTGGAAAGAAGCTTTCTGAGAAACTGCTCTGTGTTCTGTGAATTCATCTCACAGAGTTACATCTTTCCCTTCAAGAAGCCTTTTGCTAAGGCTGTTCTTGTGGAATTGGCAAAGCGATATTTGGAAGCCCGTAGAGGGCTATGGTGAAAAAGGAAATATCTTCCGTTCAAAACTGGAAAGAAGCTTTCTGAGAAACTGCTCTGTGTTCTGTTAATTCATCTCACAGAGTTACATCTTTCCCTTCAAGAAGCCTTTGGCTAAGCCTGTTCTTGTGGAATTGGCAAAGGGATATTTGGAAGCCCATAGAGGGCTATGGTGAAAAAGGAAATATCTTCCGTTCAAAACTGGAAAGAAGCTTTCTGAGAAACTGCTCTGTGTTCTGTGAATTCATCTCACAGAGTTACTTCTTTCCCTTCAAGAAGCCTTTCGCTAAGGCTGTTCTTGTGGAATTGGCAAAGGGATATTTGGAAGCCAATAGAGGCCTATGGTGAAAAAGGAAATATCTTCCGTTCAAAACTGGAAAGAAGCTTTCTGAGAAACTGCTCTGTGTTCTGTTAATTCATCTCACAGAGTTACATCTTTCCCTTCAAGAAGCCTTTCGCTAAGGCTCTTCTTGTGGAATTGGCAAAGGGATATTTGGAAGCCCATAGAGGGCTATGGTGAAAAAGGAAATATCTTCCGTTCAAAACTGGAAAGAAGCTTTCTGAGAAACTGCTCTGTGTTCTGTGAATTCATCTCACAGAGTTACTTCTTTCCCTTCAAGAAGCCTTTCGCTAAGGCTGTTCTTGTGGAATTGGCAAAGGGATATTTGGAAGCCCACAGAGGCCTATGGTGAAAAAGGAAATATCTTCCGTTCAAAACTGGAAAGAAGCTTTCTGAGAAACTGCTCTGTGTTCTGTGAATTCATCTCACAGAGTTACTTCTTTCTCTTCAAGAACCGTTTCGCTAAGGCTGTTCTTGTGGAATTGGCAAAGGGATATTTGGAAGCCCATAGAGGTCTATGGTGAAAAAGGAAATATCTTCCGTTCAAAACTGGAAAGAAGCTTTCTGAGAAACTGCTCTGTGTTCTGGGAATTCATCTCACAGAGTTACATCTTTCCCTTCAAGAAGCCTTTCGCTAAGGCTGTTCTTGTGGAATTGGGAAAGCGATATTTGGAAGCCCGTAGAGGGCTAGGGTGAAAAAGGAAATATCTTCCGTTCAAAACTGGAAAGAAGCTTTCTGAGAAACTGCTCTGTGTTCTGTGAATTCATCTCACAGAGTTACATCTTTCCCTTCAAGAAGCCTTTCGCTAAGGCTGTTCTTGTGGAATTGGCAAAGGGATATTTGGAAGCCCATAGAGGGCTATGGTGAAAAAGGAAATATCTTCCGTTCAAAACTGGAAAGAAGCTTTCTGAGAAACTGCTCTGTGTTCTCTGAATTCATCTAACAGAGTTACATCTTTCCCTTCAAGAAGCCTTCCCCTAAGGCTGTTCTTGTGGAATTGGCAAAGGGATATTTTGAAGCCCATAGAGGGCTATGTTGAAAAAGGAAATATCTTCCGTTCAAAACTGGAAAGAAGCTTTCTGAGAAACTGCTCTGTGTTCTATGAATTCATCTCACAGAGTTACATCTTTCCATTCAAGATGCCTTTCGCTAAGGCTGTTCTTGTGGAATTGGCAAAGGGATATTTGGAAGCCCATAGAGGGCTATGGTGAAAAAGGAAATATCTTCCGTTCAAAACTGGAAAGAAGCTTTCTGAGAAACTGCTCTGTGTTCAGTTAATTCATCTCACAGAGTTACGTCTTTCCCTTCAAAAGCCTGTCGCTAAGGCTGTTTTTGAGGAATTGGCAAAGGGATATTTGGAAGCCCATAGACGGCTATGGTTAAAAAGGAAATATCTTCCGTTCAAAACTGGAAAGAAGCTTTCTGAGAAACTGCTCTGTGTTCTGTGAATTCATCTCACAGAGTTACATCTTTCCCTTCAAGAAGCCTTTCGCTAAGGCTGTTCTTCTGGAATTGGCAAAGCGATATTTGGAAACCCATAGAGGGCTATGGTGAAAAAGGAAATATCTTCCGTTCAAAACTGGAAAGAAGCTTTCTGAGAAACTGCTCTGTGTTCTGTGAATTCATCTCACACAGTTACATCTTTCCCTTCAAGAAGCCTTTCGCTAAGGCTGTTCTTGTGGAATTGGCAAAGGGATATTTGGAAGCCCCTAGAGGGCTCTGGTGAAAAAGGAAATATCTTCCGTTCAAAACTGGAAAGAAGCTTTCTGAGAAACTGCTCTGTGTTCTGTGAACTCATCTCACAGAGTTACATCTTTCCCTTCAAGAAGCCTTTCGCTAAGGCTGTTCTTGTGGAATTGGCAAAGGGATATTTTGAAGCCCATAGAGGGCTATGTTGAAAAAGGAAATATCTTCCGTTCAAAACTGGAAAGAAGCTTTCTGAGAAATTGCTCTGTGTTCTATGAATTCATCTCACAGAGTTACATCTTTCCATTCAAGATGCCTTTCGCTAAGGCTGTTCTTGTGGAATTGGCAAAGGGATATTTGGAAGCCCATAGAGGGCTATGGTGAAAAAGGAAATATCTTCCGTTCAAAACTGGAAAGAAGCTTTCTGAGAAACTGCTCTGTGTTCAGTTAATTCATCTCACAGAGTTACGTCTTTCCCTTCAAAAGCCTGTCGCTAAGGCTGTTTTTGAGGAATTGGCAAAGGGATATTTGGAAGCCCATAGACGGCTATGGTTAAAAAGGAAATATCTTCCGTTCAAAACTGGAAAGAAGCTTTCTGAGAAACTGCTCTGTGTTCTGTGAATTCATCTCACAGAGTTACATCTTTCCCTTCAAGAAGCCTTTCGCTAAGGCTGTTCTTCTGGAATTGGCAAAGCGATATTTGGAAACCCATAGAGGGCTATGGTGAAAAAGGAAATATCTTCCGTTCAAAACTGGAAAGAAGCTTTCTGAGAAACTGCTCTGTGTTCTGTGAATTCATCTCACACAGTTACATCTTTCCCTTCAAGAAGCCTTTCGCTAAGGCTGTTCTTGTGGAATTGGCAAAGGGATATTTGGAAGCCCCTAGAGGGCTCTGGTGAAAAAGGAAATATCTTCCGTTCAAAACTGGAAAGAAGCTTTCTGAGAAACTGCTCTGTGTTCTGTGAACTCATCTCACAGAGTTACATCTTTCCCTTCAAGAAGCCTTTCGCTAAGGCTGTTCTTGTGGAATTGGCAAAGGGATATTTGGAAGGCCATAGACGGCTATGGTGAAAAAGAAAATATCTTCAGTTCAAAACTGGAAAGAAGCTTTCTGAGAAACTGCTCTGTGTTCTGTGAATTCATCTCACAGAGTTACATCTTTCCCTTCAAGAAGCCTTTGGCTAAGCCTGTTCTTGTGGAATTGGCAAAGGGATATTTGGAAGCCCATAGAGGGCTATGGTGAAAAAGGAAATATCTTCCGTTCAAAAGTGGAAAGAAGCTTTCTGAGAAACTGCTCTGTGTTCTGTGAATTCATCTCACAGAGTTACTTCTTTCCCTTCAAGAAGCCTTTCGCTAAGGCTGTTCTTGTGGAATTGGCAAAGGGATATTTGGAAGCCCATGGAGGACTATGGTGAAAAAGGAAATATCTTCCGTTCAAAACTGGAAAGAAGCTTTCTGAGAAACTGCTCTGTGTTCTGTGAATTCATCTCACAGAGTTACATCTTTCCCTTCAAGAAGCCTTTCGCTAAGGCTGTTCCTGTGGAATTGGCAAAGGGATATTTGGAAGCCCATAGAGGCCTATGGTGAAAAAGGAAATATCTTCCGTTCAAAACTGGAAAGAAGCTTTCTGAGAAACTGCTCTGTGTTCTGTGAATTCATCTCACAGAGTTACATCTTTCCCTTCAAGAAGCCTTTCGCTAAGGCTGTTCTTGTGGAATTGGCAAAGGGATATTTGGAAGCCCATAGAGGGCTATGGTGAAAAAGGATATATCTTCCGTTCAAAACTGGAAAGAAGCTTTCTGAGAAACTGCTCTGTGTTCTGTTAATTCATCTCACAGAGTTACATCTTTCCCTTCAAAAGCCTTTCGCTAAGGCTGTTCTTGAGGAATTGGCAAAGGGATATTTGGAAGCCCATAGACGGCTATGGTTAAAAAGGAAATATCTTCGTTCAAAACTGGAAAGAAGCTTTCTGAGAAACTGCTCTGTGTTCTGTGAATTCATCTCACAGAGTTACATCTTTCCCTTCAAGAAGCCTTTCGCTAAGGCTGTTCTTGTGGAATTGGCAAACCGATATTTGGAAACCCATAGAGGGCTATGGTGAAAAAGGAAATATCTTCCGTTCAAAACTGGAAAGAAGCTTTCTGAGAAACTGCTCTGTGTTCTGTTATTTCATCTCACAGAGTTACATCTTTCCCTTCAAGAAGACTTTCGCTAAGTCTGTTCTTGTGGAATTGGCAAAGGGATATTTGGAAGCCCATAGAGGGCTATGGTGAAAAAGGAAATATCTTCCGTTCAAAACTGGAAAGAAGCTTTCTGAGAAACTGCTCTGTGTTCTGTGAATTCATCTCACAGAGTTACATCTTTCCCTTCAAGAAGCCTTTCGCTAAGGCTGTTCCTGTGGAATTGGCAAAGGGATATTTGGAAGCCCATAGAGGCCTACGATGAAAAAGGAAATATCTTCCGTTCAAAACTGGAAAGAAGCTTTCTGAGAAACTGCTCTGTGTTCTCTGAATTCATCTCACAGGGTTACATCTTTCCCTTCAAGAAGCCTTTCGCTAAGGCTGTTCTTGGGGAATTGGGAAAGGGATATTTGGAAGCCCATAGAGGGCTATGGTGAAAAAGGAAATATCTTCCGTTCAAAACTGGAAAGAAGCTTTCTGAGAAACTGATATGTGTTCTCTGAATTCATCTCACAGAGTTACATCTTTCCCTTCAAGAAGCCTTTCGCTAAGGCTGTTCTTGTGGAATTGGCAAAGGGATATTTGGAAGCCCATAGAGGGCTATGGTGAAAAAGGAATTATCTTCCGTTCAAAACTGGAAAGAAGCTTTCTGAGAAACTGCTCTGTGTTCTGTGAATTCATCTCACAGAGTTACATCTTTCCCTTCAAGAAGCCTTTCGCTAAGGCTGTTCTTGTGGAATTGGCAAAGGGATATTTGGAAGAACATAGAGGGCTATGGTGAAAAAGGAAATATCTTCCGTTCAAAACTGGAAAGAAGCTTTCTGAGAAACTGCTCTGTGTTCTGTTAATTCATCTCACAGAGTTACATCTTTCCCTTCAAGAAGCCTTTCGCTAAGGCTGTTCTTGTGGAATTGGCAAAGCGATATTTGGAAGCCCGTAGAGGGCTATGGTGAAAAAGGAAATATCTTCCGTTCAAAACTGCAAAGAAGCTTTCTGAGAAACTGCGCTGTGTTCTGTGAATTCATCTCACAGAGTTACATCTTTCCCTTCAAGAAGCCTTTCGCTAAGGCTGTTCTTGTGGAATTGGCAAAGGGATATTTGGAAGCCCATAGAGGGCTATGGTAAAAAAGGAAATATCTTCCTTTCAAAACTGGAAAGAAGCTTTCTGAGAAACTGCTCTGTGTTCTCTGAATTCATCGCACAGAGTTACATCTTTCCCTTCAAAAGCCTTTCCCTAAGGCTGTTCTTGAGGAATTGGCAAAGGGATATTTGGAAGCCCATAGACGGCTACGGTTAAAAAGGAAATATCTTCCGTTCAAAACTGGAAAGAAGCTTTCTGAGAAACTGCTCTGTGTTCTGGGAATTCATCTCACAGAGTTACATCTTTCCCTTCAAGAAGACTTTCGCTAAGGCTATTCTTGTGGAATTGGCAAAGCGATATTTGGAAACCCATAGAGGGCTATGGTGAAAAAGGAAATATCTTCCGTTCAAAACTGGAAAGAAGCTTTCTGAGAAACTGCTCTGTGTTCTGTTAACTCATCTCACAGAGTTACATCTTTCCCTTCAAAAAGCCTTTCTCTAAGGCTGTTCTTGTGGAATTGGCAAAGCGATATTTGGAAGCCCGTAGAGGGCTATGGTGAAAAAGGAAATATCTTCCGTTCAAAACTGGAAAGAAGCTTTCTGAGAAACTGCTCTGTGTTCTGTGAATTCATCTCACAGAGTTACTTCTTTCCCTTCAAGAAGCCTTTCGCTAAGGCTGTTCTTGTGGAATTGGCAAAGCGATATTTGGAAGCCCATAGAGGCCTATGGTGAAAAAGGAAATATCTTCCGTTCAAAACTGGAAAGAAGCTTTCTGAGAAACTGCTCTGTGTTCTGTGAATTCATCTCACAGAGTTACATCTTTCCCTTCAAGAAGCCTTTCGCTAAGGCTCTTCTTGTGGAATTGGCAAAGGGATATTTGGAAGCCCATAGAGGGCTATGGTGAAAAAGGAAATATCTTCCGTTCAAAACTGGAAAGAAGCTTTCTGAGAAACTGCTCTGTGTTCTCTGAATTCATCTCACAGAGTTACATCTTTCCCTTCAAGAAGCCTTTCGCTAAGGCTGTTCTTGTGGAATTGGCAAAGGGATATTTGGAAGCCCATAGACGGCTACGGTGAAAAAGGAAATATCTTCCGTTCAAAATTGGAAAGAAGCTTTCTGAGAAACTGCTCTGTGTTCTGTGAATTCATCTCACAGAGTTACTTCTTTCCCTTCAAGAAGCCTTTCGCTAAGGCTGTTCTTGTGGAATTGGCAAAGGGATATTTGGAAGCCCATAGAGGGCTATGGTGAAAAAGGAAATATCTTCCGTTCAAAACTGGAAAGAAGCTTTCTGAGAAACTGCTCTGTGTTCTCTGAATTCATCTCACAGAGTTACATCTTTCCCTTCAAGAAGCCTTTCGCTAAGGCTGTTCTTGTGGAATTGGCAAAGGGATATTTGGAAGCCCATAGAGGGCTATTGTGAAAAAGGAAATATCTTCCGTTCAAAACTGGAAAGAAGCTTTCTGAGAAACTGCTCTGTGTTCTGTTAATTCATCTCACAGAGTTACATCTTTCCCTTCAAAAAGCCTTTCTCTAAGGCTGTTCTTGTGGAATTGGCAAAGCGATATTTGGAAGCCCGTAGAGGGTTATGGTGAAAAAGGAAATATCTTCCGTTCAAAACTGGAAAGAAGCTTTCTGAGAAACTGCTCTGTGTTCTCTGAATTCATCTAACAGAGTTACATCTTTCCCTTCAAGAAGCCTTCCGCTAAGGCTGTTCTTGTGGAATTGGCAAAGGGATATTTGGAAGCCCATAGAGGGCTATGGTGAAAAAGGAAATATCTTCCGTTCAAAACTGGAAAGAAGCTTTCTGAGAAACTGCTCTGTGTTCTATGAATTCATCTCACAGAGTTACATCTTTCCATTCAAGAAGCCTTTCGCTAATGCTGTTCTTGTGGAATTGGCAAAGGGATATTTGGAAGCCCATAGAGGGCTATGGTGAAAAAGAAAATATCTTCCTTTCAAAACTGGAAAGAAGCTTTCTGAGAAACTGCTCTGTGTTCTCTGAATTCATCTCACAGAGTTACATCTTTCCCTTCAAGAAGCCTTTCGCTAAGGCTGTTCTTGTGGAATTGGCAAAGGGATATTTGGAAGCCCATAGAGGGCTATGGTGAAAAAGGAAATATCTTCCGTTCAAAACTGGAAAGAAGCTTTCTGAGAAACTGCTCTGTGTTCTGTGAATTCATCTCACAGAGTTACATCTTTCCCTTCAAGAAGCCTTTTGCTAAGGCTGTTCTTGTGGAATTGGCAAAGCGATATTTGGAAGCCCGTAGAGGGCTATGGTGAAAAAGGAAATATCTTCCGTTCAAAACTGGAAAGAAGCTTTCTGAGAAACTGCTCTGTGTTCTGTTAATTCATCTCACAGATTTACATCTTTCCCTTCAAGAAGCCTTTGGCTAAGCCTGTTCTTGTGGAATTGGCAAAGGGATATTTGGAAGCCCATAGAGGGCTATGGTGAAAAAGGAAATATCTTCCGTTCAAAACTGGAAAGAAGCTTTCTGAGAAACTGCTCTGTGTTCTGTGAATTCATCTCACAGAGTTACTTCTTTCCCTTCAAGAAGCCTTTCGCTAAGGCTGTTCTTGTGGAATTGGCAAAGGGATATTTGGAAGCCAATAGAGGAATATGGTGAAAAAGGAAATATCTTCCGTTCAAAACTGGAAAGAAGCTTTCTGAGAAACTGCTCTGTGTTCTGTGAATTCATCTCACAGAGTTACATCTTTCCCTTCAAGAAGCCTTTCGCTAAGGCTCTTCTTGTGGAATTGGCAAAGGGATATTTGGAAGCCAATAGAGGGCTATGGTGAAAAAGGAAATATCTTCCGTTCAAAACTGGAAAGAAGCTTTCTGAGAAACTGCTCTGTGTTCTCTGAATTCATCTCACAGAGTTACATCTTTCCCTTCAAGAAGCCTTTCGCTAAGGCTGTTCTTGTGGAATTGGCAAAGGGATATTTGGAAGCCCGTAGAGGGCTATGGTGAAAAAAGAAATATCTTCCGTTCAAAACTGGAAAGAAGCTTTCTGAGAAACTGCTCTGTGTTCTCGGAATTCATCTCACAGAGTTATATCTTTCCATTCAAGAAGCCTTTCGCTAAGGCTGTTCTTGTGGAATTGGCAAAGGGATATTTGGAAGCCCATAGAGGGCTATGGTGAAAAAGGAAATATCTTCCGTTCAAAACTGGAAAGAAGCTTTCTGAGAAACTGCTCTGTGTTCTATGAATTCATCTCACAGAGTTACATCTTTCCATTCAAGAAGCCTTTCGCTAAGGCTGTTCTTGTGGAATTGGCAAAGGGATATTTGGAAGCCCATAGAGGGCTATGGTGAAAAAGGAAATATCTTCCTTTCAAAACTGGAAAGAAGCTTTCTGAGAAACTGCTCTGTGTTCTCTGAATTCATCTCACAGAGTTACATCTTTCCCTTCAAGAAGCCTTTCGCTAAGGCTGTTCTTGTGGAATTGGCAAAGGGATATTTGGAAGCCCATAGAGGGCTATGGTGAAAAAGGAAATATCTTCCGTTCAAAACTGGAAAGAAGCTTTCTGAGAAACTGCTCTGTGTTCTGTGAATTCATCTCACAGAGTTACATCTTTCCCTTCAAGAAGCCTTTTGCTAAGGCTGTTCTTGTGGAATTGGCAAAGCGATATTTGGAAGCCCGTAGAGGGCTATGGTGAAAAAGGAAATATCTTCCGTTCAAAACTGGAAAGAAGCTTTCTGAGAAACTGCTCTGTGTTCTGTTAATTCATCTCACAGAGTTACATCTTTCCCTTCAAGAAGCCTTTGGCTAAGCCTGTTCTTGTGGAATTGGCAAAGGGATATTTGGAAGCCCATAGAGGGCTATGGTGAAAAAGGAAATATCTTCCGTTCAAAACTGGAAAGAAGCTTTCTGAGAAACTGCTCTGTGTTCTGTGAATTCATCTCACAGAGTTACTTCTTTCCCTTCAAGAAGCCTTTCGCTAAGGCTGTTCTTGTGGAATTGGCAAAGGGATATTTGGAAGCCAATAGAGGCCTATGGTGAAAAAGGAAATATCTTCCGTTCAAAACTGGAAAGAAGCTTTCTGAGAAACTGCTCTGTGTTCTGTGAATTCATCTCACAGAGTTACATCTTTCCCTTCAAGAAGCCTTTCGCTAAGGCTCTTCTTGTGGAATTGGCAAAGGGATATTTGGAAGCCAATAGAGGGCTATGGTGAAAAAGGAAATATCTTCCGTTCAAAACTGGAAAGAAGCTTTCTGAGAAACTGCTCTGTGTTCTCTGAATTCATCTCACAGAGTTACATCTTTCCCTTCAAGAAGCCTTTCGCTAAGGCTGTTCTTGTGGAATTGGCAAAGGGATATTTGGAAGCCCATAGACGGCTACGGTGAAAAAGGAAATATCTTCCGTTCAAAATTGGAAAGAAGCTTTCTGAGAAACTGCTCTGTGTTCTGTTAATTCATCTCACAGAGTTACTTCTTTCCCTTCAAGAAGCGTTTCGCTAAGGCTGTTCTTGTGGAATTGGCAAAGGGATATTTGGAAGCCCATAGAGGGCTATGGTGAAAAAGGAAATATCTTCCGTTCAAAACTGGAAAGAAGCTTTCTGAGAAACTGCTCTGGGTTCTGTTAATTCATCTCACAGAGTTACATCTTTCCCTTCAAGAAGCCTTTCGCTAAGGCTGTTCTTGTGGAATTGGCAAAGCGATATTTGGAAGACCGTAGAGGGCTATGGTGAAAAAGGAAATATCTTCCGTTCAAAACTGGAAAGAAGCTTTCTGAGAAACTGCTCTGTGTTCTGTGAATTCATCTCACAGAGTTACATCTTTCCCTTCAAGAAGCCTTTCGCTAAGGCTGTTCTTGTGGAATTGGCAAAGGGATATTTGGAAGCCCATAGAGGGCTATGGTGAAAAAGGAAATATCTTCCGTTCAAAACTGGAAAGAAGCTTTCTGAGAAACTGCTCTGTGTTCTCTGAATTCATCTCACAGAGTTACATCTTTCCCTTCAAGAAGCCTTTCGCTAAGGCTGTTCTTGTGGAATTGGCAAAGGGATATTTGGAAGCCCATAGAGGGCTATTGTGAAAAAGGAAATATCTTCCGTTCAAAACTGGAAAGAAGCTTTCTGAGAAACTGCTCTGTGTTCTGTTAATTCATCTCACAGAGTTACATCTTTCCCTTGAAGAAGCCTATCGCTAAGGTTGTTCTTGTGGAATTGGCAAAGCGATATTTGGAAGGACATAGAGGGCTATGGTGAAAAAGGAAATATCTTCCGTTCAAAACTGGAAAGAAGCTTTCTGAGAAACTGCTCTGTATTCTGTGAATTCATCACACAGAGTTACATCTTTCCCTTCAGAAGCCTTTGGCTAAGGCTGTTCTTGTGGAATTGGCAAAGGGATATTTGGAAGCCCATAGAGGGCTATGGTGAAAAAGGAAATATCTTCCCTTCAAAACTGGAAAGAAGCTTTCTAAGAAACTGCTCTGTGTTCTCTGAATTCATCTCACAGAGTTACATATTTCCCTTCAAGAAGCCTTTCGCTAAGGCTGTTCTTGTGGAATTGGCAAAGGGATATTTGGAAGCCAATAGAGGGCTATGGTGAAAAAGGAAATATCTTCCGTTCAAAACTGGAAAGAAGCTTTCTGAGAAACTACTCTGTGTTCTGTGAATTCATCTCACAGAGTTACATCTTTCCCTTCAAGAAGCCTTTGGCTAAGGCTGTTCTTGTGGAATTGGCAAAGGGATATTTGGAAGCCCTTAGATGGCTATGGTGAAAAAGGAAATCTCTTCCATTCAAAATTGGAAAGAAGCTTTCTGAGAAACTGCTCTGTGTTCTGTGAATTCGTCTCACAGAGTTACTTCTTTCTCTTCAAGAAGCCTTTCCCTAAGGCTCTTCTTGTGGAATTCGCAAAGGGATATTTGGAAGCCCATAGAGGCCTATGGTGTAAAAGGAAATATCTTCCGTTCAAAACTGGAAACAAGCTTTCTGAGAAACTGCTCTGTGTTCTGTGAATTCATCTCACAGAGTTACATCTTTCCCTTGAAGAAGCCTTTCGCTAAGGCTGTTCTTGTGGAATTGGCAAAGGGATATTTGGAAGCCCATAGAGGGCTTTGGTGAAAAAGGAAATATCTTTCGTTCAAAACTGGAAAGAAGCTTTCTGAGAAACTGCTCTGTGTTCTGTGAATTCATCTCACAGAGTTACATCTTTCCCTTCAAGAAGCCGTTCGCTAAGGTTGTTCTTGTTGAATTGGCAAAGGGATATTTGGAAGCCCATAGAGGGCTATGGTGAAAAAGGAAATATCTTCCGTTCAAACCTGGAAAGAAGCTTTCTGAGAAACTGCTCTGTGTTCTGTAAATTCATCTCACAGAGTTACATCTTTCCCTTCAAGAAGCCTTTCGCTAAGGCTGTTCTTGTGGAATTGGCAAAGGGATATTTGGAAGCCCATAGAGGGCTATGGTGAAAAAGGAAATATCTTCCGTTCAAAACTGGAAAGAAGCTTTCTGAGAAACTGCTCTGTGTTCTGTGAATTCATCTCACAGAGTTACATCTTTCCCTTCAAGAAGCCTTTCGCTAAGGCTGTTCTTGTGGAATTGGCAAAGGGATATTTGGAAGCCCATAGAGGGCTATGGTGAAAAAGGAAATATCTTCCGTTCAAAACTGGAAATCAGCTTTCTGAGAAACTGCTCTGTGTTCTGTTAATTCATCTCACAGAGTTACATCTTTCCCTTCAAGAAGCCTTTCGCTAAGGCTGTTCTTGTGGAATTTGCAAAGCGATATTTGGAAGACCGTAGAGGGCTATGGTGAAAAAGGAAATATCTTCCGTTCAAAACTGGAAAGAAGCTTTCTGAGAAACTGCTCTGTGTTCTGTGAATTCATCTCACAGAGTTACATCTTTCCCTTCAAGAAGCCTTTCGCTAAGGCTGTTCTTGTGGAATTGGCAAAGGGATATTTGGAAGCCCATAGAGGGCTATGGTGAAAAAGGAAATATCTTCCGTTGAAAACTGGAAAGAAGCTTTCTGAGAAACTGCTCTGTGTTCTCTGAATTCATCTCACAGAGTTACATCTTTCCCTTCAAGAAGCCTTTCGCTAAGGCTGTTCTTGTGGAATTGGCAAAGGGATATTTGGAAGCCCATAGAGGGCTATTGTGAAAAAGGAAATATCTTCCGTTCAAAACTGGTAAGAAGCTTTCTGAGAAACTGCTCTGTGTTCTGTTAATTCATCTCACAGAGTTACATCTTTCCCTTCAAGAAGCCTTTCGCTAAGGCTGTTCTTGTGGAATTTGCAAAGCGATATTTGGAAGCCCGTAGAGGGCTATGGTGAAAAAGGAAATATCTTCCGTTCAAAACTGGAAAGAAGCTTTCTGAGAAACTACTCTGTGTTCTCTGAATTCATCTAACAGAGTTACATCTTTCCCTTCAACAAGCCTTCCGCTACGGCTGTTCTTGTGGAATTGGCAAAGGGATATTTGGAAGCCCATAGTGGGCTATGGTGAAAAAGGAAATATCTTCCGTTCAAAACTGGAAAGAAGCTTTCTGAGAAACTGCTCTGTGTTCTATGAATTCATCTCACAGAGTTACATCTTTGCATTCAAGAAGCCTTTCGCTAAGGCTGTTCTTTTGGAATTGGCAAAGGGATATTTGGAAGCCCATAGAGGGCTATGGTGAAAAAGGAAATATCTTCCGTTCAAAACTGGAAAGAAGCTTTCTGAGAAACTGCTCTGTGTTCAGTTAATTCATCTCACAGAGTTACATCTTTCCCTTCAAAAGCCTTTCGCTAAGGCTGTTCTTGAGGAATTGGCAAAGGGATATTTGGAAGCCCATAGACGGCTATGGTGAAAAAGGAAATATCTTCCGTTCAAAACTGGAAAGAAGCTTTCTGAGAAACTGCTCTGTGTTCTGTGAATTCATCTCACACAGTTACATCTTTCCCTTCAAGAAGCCATTCGCTAAGGCTGTTCTTGTGGAATTGGCAAAGGGATATTTGGAAGCCCATAGAGGGCTATGGTGAAAAAGGAAATATCTTCCGTTCAAAACTGGAAAGAAGCTTTCTGAGAAACTGGTCTGTGTTCTGTGAATTCATCTCACAGAGTTACATCTTTCCCTTCAAGAAGCCTTTCGCTAAGGCTGTTCTTGTGGAATTGGCAAAGGGATATTTGGAAGCCCATAGACGGCTATGGTGAAAAAGGAAATATCTTCCGTTCAAAACTGGAAAGAAGCTTTCTGAGAAACTGCTCTGTGTTCTGTGAATTCATCTCACAGAGTTACATCTTTCCCTTCAAGAAGCCTTTCGCTAAGGCTGTTCTTGTGGAATTGGCAAGGGATATTTGGAAGCCCATAGAGGCGTATGGTGAAAAAAAAATATCTTCCGTTCAAAACTGGAAAGAAGCTTTCTGAGAAACTGCTCTGTTTTCTCTGAATTCATCTCACAGAGTTACATCTTTCCCTTCAAGAAGCCTTTCGCTAAGGCTGTTCTTGTGGAATTGGCAAAGGGATATTTGGAAGCCCATAGAGGGCTATCGTGAAAAAGGAAATATCTTCCGTTCAAAACTGGAAAGAAGCTTTCTGAGAAACTGCTCTGTGTTCTGTTAATTCATCTCACAGAGTTACATCTTTCCCTTCAAGAAGCCTTTCGCTAAGGCTGTTCTTGGGGAATTGGCAAAGGGATATTTGGAAGCCCATAGAGGGCTATGGTGAAAAAGGAAATATCTTCCGTTAAAACTGGAAAGAAGCTTTCTGAGAAACTGCTCTGTGTTCTGTTAATTCATCTCACAGAGTTACATCTTTCCCTTCAAGAAGCCTTTCGCTAAGGCTGTTCTTGTGGAATTGGCAAAGGGATATTTGGAAGCCCATAGACTTCTACGGTGAAAAAGGAAATATCTTCCGTTCAAAATTGGAAAGAAGCTTTCTGAGAAACTGCTCTGTGTTCTGTGAATTCATCTCACAGAGTTACTTCCTTCCCTTCAAGAAGCCTTTCGCTAAGGCTGTTCTTGTGGAATTGGCAAAGGGATATTTGGAAGCCCATAGAGGCCTATGGTGAAAAAGGAAATATCTTCCGTTCAAAACTGGAAAGAAGCTTTCTGAGAAACTGCTCTGTGTTCTGTGAATTCATCTCACAGAGTTACTTCTTTCCCTTCAAGAAGCGTTTCGCTAAGGCTGTTCTTGTGGAATTGGCAAAGGGATATTTGGAAGCCCATAGAGGGCTATGGTGAAAAAGAAAATATCTTCCGTTCAAAACTGGAAAGAAGCTTTCTGAGAAACTGCTCTGTGTTCTGTTAATTCATCTCACAGAGTTACATCTTTCCCTTGAAGAAGCCTTTCGCTAAGGTTGTTCTTGTGGAATTGGCAAAGCGATATTTGGAAGGACATAGAGGGCTATGGTGAAAAAGGAAATATCTTCCGTTCAAAACTGGAAAGAAGCTTTCTGAGAAACTGCTCTGTGTTCTGTGAATTCATCTCACAGAGTTACATCTTTCCCTTCAAGAAGCCTTTCGCTAACTGTTCTTGTGGAATTGGCAAAGGGATATTTGGAAGCCCATAGAGGGCTATGGTGAAAAAGGTAATATTTTCCGTTCAAAACTGGAAAGAAGCTTTCTGAGAAACTGCTCTGTGTTCTGTGAATTCATCTCACAGAGTTACATCTTTCCCTTCAAGAAGCCTTTCGCTAAGGCTGTTCTTGTGGAATTGGCATAGCGATATTTGGAAACCCATAGTGGACTATGGTGAAAAAGGAAATATCTGCCGTTCAAAACTGGAAAGAAGTTTCTGAGAAACTGCTCTGTGTTCTGTTAGTTCATCTCACAGAGTTACATCTTTCCCTTCAAGAAGACTTTCGCTAAGTCTGTTCTTGTGGAATTGGCAAAGGGATATTTGGAAGCCCATAGAGGGCTATGGTGAAAAAGGAAATATCTTCCGTTCAAAACTGGAAAGAAGCTTTCTGAGAAACTGCTCAGTGTTCTGTTAATTCATCTCACAGAGTTACATCTTTCCCTTCAAGAAGCCTTTCGCTAAGGCTGTTCTTGTGGAATTGGCAAAGGGATATTTAGAAGCCCCTAGACGGCTATGGTGAAAAAGGAAATATCTTCCGTTCAAAACTGGAAAGAAGCTTTCTGAGAAACTGCTCTGTGTTCTGTGAATTCATCTCACAGAGTTACATCTTTCCCTTCAAGAAGCCTTTCGCTAAGGCTGTTCCTGTAGAATTGGCAAAGGGATATTTGGAAGCCCATAGAGGCCTATGGTGAAAAAGGAAATATCTTCCGTTCAAAACTGGAAAGAAGCTTTCTGAGAAACTGCTCTGTGTTCTCTGAATTCATCTCACAGAGTTACATCTTTCCCTTCAAGAAGCCTTTCGCTAAGGCTGTTCTTGTGGAATTGGCAAAGGGATATTTGGAAGCCCATAGACGGCTATGGTGAAAAAGGATATATCTTCCGTTCAAAACTGGAAAGAAGCTTTCTGAGAAACTGCTCTGTGTTCTGTGAATTCATCTCACAGAGTTACATCTTTCCCTTGAAGAAGCCTTTCGCTAAGGCTGTTCTTGTGGAATTGGCAAAGCGATATTTGGAAGCCCGTCGAGGGCTATGGTGAAAAAGGAAATATCTTCCGTTGAAAACTGGAAAGAAGCTTTCTGAGAAACTGCTCTGTGTTCTGTTAATTCATCTCACAGAGTTACATCTTTCCCTTCAAGAAGCCTTTGGCTAAGCCTGTTCTTGTGGAATTGGCAAAGGGATATTTGGAAGCCCGTAGAGGGCTATGGTGAAAAAGGAAATATCTTCCGTTCAAAACTGGAAAGAAGCTTTCTGAGAAACTGCTCTGTGTTCTGTTAATTCATCTCACAGAGTTACATCTTTCCCTTCAAGAAGCCTTTCGCTAAGGCTGTTCTTGTGGAATTGGCAAAGGGATATTTGGAAGCCCATAGAGGGCTATGGTGAAAAAGGAAATATCTTCCGTTCAAAACTGGAAATCAGCTTTCTGAGAAACTGCTCTGTGTTCTGTTAATTCATCTCACAGAGTTACATCTTTCCCTTCAAGAAGCCTTTCGCTAAGGCTGTTCTTGTGGAATTTGCAAAGCGATATTTGGAAGACCGTAGAGGGCTATGGTGAAAAAGGAAATATCTTCCGTTCAAAACTGGAAAGAAGCTTTCTGAGAAACTGCTCTGTGTTCTGTGAATTCATCTCACAGAGTTACATCTTTCCCTTCAAGAAGCCTTTCGCTAAGGCTGTTCTTGTGGAATTGGCAAAGGGATATTTGGAAGCCCATAGAGGGCTATGGTGAAAAAGGAAATATCTTCCGTTGAAAACTGGAAAGAAGCTTTCTGAGAAACTGCTCTGTGTTCTCTGAATTCATCTCACAGAGTTACATCTTTCCCTTCAAGAAGCCTTTCGCTAAGGCTGTTCTTGTGGAATTGGCAAAGGGATATTTGGAAGCCCATAGAGGGCTATTGTGAAAAAGGAAATATCTTCCGTTCAAAACTGGTAAGAAGCTTTCTGAGAAACTGCTCTGTGTTCTGTTAATTCATCTCACAGAGTTACATCTTTCCCTTCAAGAAGCCTTTCGCTAAGGCTGTTCTTGTGGAATTTGCAAAGCGATATTTGGAAGCCCGTAGAGGGCTATGGTGAAAAAGGAAATATCTTCCGTTCAAAACTGGAAAGAAGCTTTCTGAGAAACTACTCTGTGTTCTCTGAATTCATCTAACAGAGTTACATCTTTCCCTTCAACAAGCCTTCCGCTACGGCTGTTCTTGTGGAATTGGCAAAGGGATATTTGGAAGCCCATAGTGGGCTATGGTGAAAAAGGAAATATCTTCCGTTCAAAACTGGAAAGAAGCTTTCTGAGAAACTGCTCTGTGTTCTATGAATTCATCTCACAGAGTTACATCTTTGCATTCAAGAAGCCTTTCGCTAAGGCTGTTCTTTTGGAATTGGCAAAGGGATATTTGGAAGCCCATAGAGGGCTATGGTGAAAAAGGAAATATCTTCCGTTCAAAACTGGAAAGAAGCTTTCTGAGAAACTGCTCTGTGTTCAGTTAATTCATCTCACAGAGTTACATCTTTCCCTTCAAAAGCCTTTCGCTAAGGCTGTTCTTGAGGAATTGGCAAAGGGATATTTGGAAGCCCATAGACGGCTATGGTGAAAAAGGAAATATCTTCCGTTCAAAACTGGAAAGAAGCTTTCTGAGAAACTGCTCTGTGTTCTGTGAATTCATCTCACACAGTTACATCTTTCCCTTCAAGAAGCCATTCGCTAAGGCTGTTCTTGTGGAATTGGCAAAGGGATATTTGGAAGCCCATAGAGGGCTATGGTGAAAAAGGAAATATCTTCCGTTCAAAACTGGAAAGAAGCTTTCTGAGAAACTGGTCTGTGTTCTGTGAATTCATCTCACAGAGTTACATCTTTCCCTTCAAGAAGCCTTTCGCTAAGGCTGTTCTTGTGGAATTGGCAAAGGGATATTTGGAAGCCCATAGACGGCTATGGTGAAAAAGGAAATATCTTCCGTTCAAAACTGGAAAGAAGCTTTCTGAGAAACTGCTCTGTGTTCTGTGAATTCATCTCACAGAGTTACATCTTTCCCTTCAAGAAGCCTTTCGCTAAGGCTGTTCTTGTGGAATTGGCAAGGGATATTTGGAAGCCCATAGAGGCGTATGGTGAAAAAAAAATATCTTCCGTTCAAAACTGGAAAGAAGCTTTCTGAGAAACTGCTCTGTTTTCTCTGAATTCATCTCACAGAGTTACATCTTTCCCTTCAAGAAGCCTTTCGCTAAGGCTGTTCTTGTGGAATTGGCAAAGGGATATTTGGAAGCCCATAGAGGGCTATCGTGAAAAAGGAAATATCTTCCGTTCAAAACTGGAAAGAAGCTTTCTGAGAAACTGCTCTGTGTTCTGTTAATTCATCTCACAGAGTTACATCTTTCCCTTCAAGAAGCCTTTCGCTAAGGCTGTTCTTGGGGAATTGGCAAAGGGATATTTGGAAGCCCATAGAGGGCTATGGTGAAAAAGGAAATATCTTCCGTTAAAACTGGAAAGAAGCTTTCTGAGAAACTGCTCTGTGTTCTGTTAATTCATCTCACAGAGTTACATCTTTCCCTTCAAGAAGCCTTTCGCTAAGGCTGTTCTTGTGGAATTGGCAAAGGGATATTTGGAAGCCCATAGACTTCTACGGTGAAAAAGGAAATATCTTCCGTTCAAAATTGGAAAGAAGCTTTCTGAGAAACTGCTCTGTGTTCTGTGAATTCATCTCACAGAGTTACTTCCTTCCCTTCAAGAAGCCTTTCGCTAAGGCTGTTCTTGTGGAATTGGCAAAGGGATATTTGGAAGCCCATAGAGGCCTATGGTGAAAAAGGAAATATCTTCCGTTCAAAACTGGAAAGAAGCTTTCTGAGAAACTGCTCTGTGTTCTGTGAATTCATCTCACAGAGTTACTTCTTTCCCTTCAAGAAGCGTTTCGCTAAGGCTGTTCTTGTGGAATTGGCAAAGGGATATTTGGAAGCCCATAGAGGGCTATGGTGAAAAAGAAAATATCTTCCGTTCAAAACTGGAAAGAAGCTTTCTGAGAAACTGCTCTGTGTTCTGTTAATTCATCTCACAGAGTTACATCTTTCCCTTGAAGAAGCCTTTCGCTAAGGTTGTTCTTGTGGAATTGGCAAAGCGATATTTGGAAGGACATAGAGGGCTATGGTGAAAAAGGAAATATCTTCCGTTCAAAACTGGAAAGAAGCTTTCTGAGAAACTGCTCTGTGTTCTGTGAATTCATCTCACAGAGTTACATCTTTCCCTTCAAGAAGCCTTTCGCTAACTGTTCTTGTGGAATTGGCAAAGGGATATTTGGAAGCCCATAGAGGGCTATGGTGAAAAAGGTAATATTTTCCGTTCAAAACTGGAAAGAAGCTTTCTGAGAAACTGCTCTGTGTTCTGTGAATTCATCTCACAGAGTTACATCTTTCCCTTCAAGAAGCCTTTCGCTAAGGCTGTTCTTGTGGAATTGGCATAGCGATATTTGGAAACCCATAGTGGACTATGGTGAAAAAGGAAATATCTGCCGTTCAAAACTGGAAAGAAGTTTCTGAGAAACTGCTCTGTGTTCTGTTAGTTCATCTCACAGAGTTACATCTTTCCCTTCAAGAAGACTTTCGCTAAGTCTGTTCTTGTGGAATTGGCAAAGGGATATTTGGAAGCCCATAGAGGGCTATGGTGAAAAAGGAAATATCTTCCGTTCAAAACTGGAAAGAAGCTTTCTGAGAAACTGCTCAGTGTTCTGTTAATTCATCTCACAGAGTTACATCTTTCCCTTCAAGAAGCCTTTCGCTAAGGCTGTTCTTGTGGAATTGGCAAAGGGATATTTAGAAGCCCCTAGACGGCTATGGTGAAAAAGGAAATATCTTCCGTTCAAAACTGGAAAGAAGCTTTCTGAGAAACTGCTCTGTGTTCTGTGAATTCATCTCACAGAGTTACA
This sequence comes from Chlorocebus sabaeus, assembly GCF_047675955.1. Lineage (NCBI taxonomy): Eukaryota > Metazoa > Chordata > Mammalia > Primates > Cercopithecidae > Chlorocebus > Chlorocebus sabaeus. The sequence continues at coordinate 114,937 of NW_027327772.1, read as the reverse complement.
TCTTTCCCTTCAAGAAGCCTTTCGCTAAGGCTGTTCCTGTAGAATTGGCAAAGGGATATTTGGAAGCCCATAGAGGCCTATGGTGAAAAAGGAAATATCTTCCGTTCAAAACTGGAAAGAAGCTTTCTGAGAAACTGCTCTGTGTTCTCTGAATTCATCTCACAGAGTTACATCTTTCCCTTCAAGAAGCCTTTCGCTAAGGCTGTTCTTGTGGAATTGGCAAAGGGATATTTGGAAGCCCATAGACGGCTATGGTGAAAAAGGATATATCTTCCGTTCAAAACTGGAAAGAAGCTTTCTGAGAAACTGCTCTGTGTTCTGTGAATTCATCTCACAGAGTTACATCTTTCCCTTGAAGAAGCCTTTCGCTAAGGCTGTTCTTGTGGAATTGGCAAAGCGATATTTGGAAGCCCGTAGAGGGCTATGGTGAAAAAGGAAATATCTTCCGTTGAAAACTGGAAAGAAGCTTTCTGAGAAACTGCTCTGTGTTCTGTTAATTCATCTCACAGAGTTACATCTTTCCCTTCAAGAAGCCTTTGGCTAAGCCTGTTCTTGTGGAATTGGCAAAGGGATATTTGGAAGCCCGTAGAGGGCTATGGTGAAAAAGGAAATATCTTCCGTTCAAAACTGGAAAGAAGCTTTCTGAGAAACTGCTCTGTGTTCTGTTAATTCATCTCACAGAGTTACATCTTTCCCTTCAAGAAGCCTTTGGCTAAGCCTGTTCTTGTGGAATTGGCAAGGGGATATTTGGAAGCCCATAGAGGGCTATGGTGAAAAAGGAAATATCTTCCGTTCAAAACTGGAAAGAAGCTTTCTGAGAAACTGCTCTGTGTTCTGTGAATTCATCTCACAGAGTTACTTCTTTCCCTTCAAGAAGCCTTTCGCTAAGGCTGTTCTTGTGGAATTGGCAAAGGGATATTTGGAAGCCCATAGAGGACTACGGTGAAAAAGGAAATATCTTCCGTTCAAAATTGGAAAGAAGCTTTCTGAGAAACTGCTCTGTGTTCTGTGAATTCATCTCACAGAGTTACATCTTTCCCTTCAAGAAGCCTTTCGCTAAGGCTGTTCTTGTGGAATTGGCAAAGGGATATTTGGAAGCCCATAGAGGGCTATGGTGAAAAAGGAAATATCTTCCGTTCAAAAGTGGAAAGAAGCTTTCTGAGAAACTGCTCTGTGTTCTGTTAATTCATCTCACAGAGTTACATCTTTCCCTTGAAGAAGCCTTTCGCTAAGGTTGTTCTTGTGGAAATGGCAAAGCGATATTTGGAAGCCCTTAGAGGGCTATGGTGAAAAAGGAAATATCTTCCGTTCAAAACTGGAAAGAAGCTTTCTGAGAAACTGCTCTGTGTTCTGTGAATTCATCTCACAGAGTTACATCTTTCCCTTCAAGAAGCCTTTCGCTAAGGTTGTTCTTGTGGAATTGGCAAAGCGATATTTGGAAGCCCATAGAGGGCTATGGTGAAAAAGGAAATATCTTCCGTTCAAACTGGAAAGAAGCTTTCTGAGAAACTGCTCTGTGTTCTGTGAATTCATCTCACAGAGTTACATCTTTCCCTTCAAGAAGCCTTGCGCTAAGGCTGTTCTTGTGGAATTGGCAAAGGGATATTTGGAAGCCCATAGACGGCTATGGTGAAAAAGGAAATATCTTCCGTTCAAAACTGGAAAGAAGCTTTCTGAGAAACTGCTCTGTGTTCTGTGAATTCATCTCACAGAGTTACATCTTTCCCTTCAAGAAGCCTTTCGCTAAGGCTGTTCTTGTGGAATTGGCAAAGGGATATTTGGAAGCACATAGAGGCCTATGGTGAAAAAGGAAATATCTTCCGTTCAAAACTGGAAAGAAGCTTTCTGAGAAACTGCTCTGTGTTCTGTGAATTCATCTCACAGAGTTACATCTTTGCATTCAAGAAGCCTTTCGCTAAAGCTGTTCTTGTGGAATTGGCAAAGGGATATTTGGAAGCCCCTAGAGGGCTATGGTGAAAAAGGAAATATCTTCCGTTCAAAATTGGAAAGAAGCTTTCCGAGAAACTGCTCTGTGTTCTGTTAATTCATCTCACAGAGTTACTTCTTTCCCTTCAAGAAGCCTTTCACTAAGGCTGTTCTTGTGGAATTGGCAAAGGGATATTTGGAAGCCCATAGAGGCCTATGGTGAAAAAGGAAATATCTTCCGTTCAAAACTGGAAAGAAGCTTTCTGAGAAACTGCTCTGTGTTCTGTGAATTCATCTCACAGAGTTACTTCTTTCCCTTCAAGAAGCGTTGCGCTAAGGCTGTTCTTGTGGAATTGGCAAAGGGATATTTGGAAGCCCATAGAGGGCCATGGTGAAAAAGAAAATATCTTCCGTTCAAAACTGGAAAGAAGCTTTCTGAGAAACTGCTCTGTGTTCTGTTAATTCATCTCACAGAGTTACATCTTTCCCTTGAAGAAGCCTTTCGCTAAGGTTGTTCTTGAGGAATTGGCAAAGCGATATTTGGAAGCCCATAGAGGGCTATGGTGAAAAAGGAAATATCTTCCGTTCAAAACTGGAAAGAAGCTTTCTGAGAAACTGCTCTGTGTTCTGTTAATTCATCTCACAGAGTTACATCTTTCCCTTCAAGAAGCCTTTGGCTAAGGCTGTTCTTGTGGAATTGGCAAAGGGATATTTGGTAGCCCATAGACGGCCAAGGTGAAAAAGGAAATCTCTTCCGTTCAAAATTGGAAAGAAGCTTTCTGAGAAACTGCTCTGTGTTCTGTGAATTCGTCTCACAGAGTTACTTCTTTCCCTTCAAGAAGCCTTTCCCTAAGGCTGTTCTTGTGGAATTGGCAAAGGGATTTTGGAAGCCCATAGAGGCCTATGGTGTAAAAGGAAATATCTTCCGTTCAAAACTGGAAAGAAGCTTTCTGAGAAACTGCTCTGTGTTCTGTGAATTCATCTCACAGAGTTACATCTTTCCCTTGAAGAAGCCTTTCCCTAAGGTTGTTCTTGTGGAATTGGCAAAGCGATATTTGGAAGCCCTTATATGGCTATGGTGAAAAAGGAAATATCTTCCGTTCAAAACTGGAAAGAAGCTTTCTGAGAAACTGCTCTGTGTTCTGTGAATTCATCTCACAGAGTTACATCTTTCCCTTCAAGAAGCCTTTAGCTAAGGCTGTTCTTGTGGAATTGGCAAAGGGATATTTGGAAGCCCATAGACTTCTACGGTGAAAAAGGTAATATTTTCCGTTCAAAACTGGAAAGAAGCTTTCTGAGAAACTGCTCTGTGTTCTCTGAATTCATCTCACAGAGTTACATCTTTCCCTTCAAGAAGCCTTTCGCTAAGGCTGTTCTTGTGGAATTGGCAAAGGGATATTTGGAAGCCCATAGAGGGCTATGGTGAAAAAGGAAATATCTTCGGTTCAAAACTGGAAAGAAGCTTTCTGAGAAACTGCTCTGTGTTCTGTTAACTCATCTCACAGAGTTACATCTTTCCCTTCAAGAAGCCTTTCGCTAAGGCTGTTCTTGAGGAATTGGCAAAGGGATATTTGGAAGCCCATAGACGGCTATGGTTAAAAAGGAAATATCTTCCGTTCAAAACTGGAAAGAAGCTTTCTGAGAAACTGCTCTCTGTTCTGTGAATTCATCTCACAGAGTTACATCTTTCCCTTCAAAAAGCCTTTCGCTAAGGCTGTTCTTGTGGAATTGGCATAACGATATTTGGAAACCCATTGTGGGCTATGGTGAAAAAGGAAATATCTTCCGTTCAAAACTGGAAAGAAGCTTTCTGAGAAACTGCTCTGTGTTCTGTTAATTCATCTCACAGAGTTACATCTTTCCCTTCAAGAAGACTTTCGCTAAGGCTGTTCTTGTGGAATTGGCAAAGGGATATTTGGAAGCCCATAGAGGGCTATGGTGAAAAAGGAAATATCTTCCGTTCAAAACTGGAAAGAAGCTTTCTGAGAAACTGCTCAGTGTTCTGTTAATTCATCTCACAGAGTTACATCTTTCCCTTCAAGAAGCCTTTCGCTAAGGCTGTTCTTGTGGAATTGGCAAAGGGATATTTGGAAGCCCATAGACGGCTACGGTGAAAAAGGAAATATCTTCCGTTCAAAACTGGAAAGAAGCTTTCTGAGAAACTGCTCTGTGTTCTGTGAATTCATCTCACAGAGTTACATCTTTCCCTTCAAGAAGCCTTTCGCTAAGGCTGTTCTTGTGGAATTGGCAAAGGGATATTTGGAAGCCCATAGAGGGCTATGGTGAAAAAGGAAATATCTTCCGTTCAAAACTGGAAAGAAGCTTTCTGAGAAACTGCTCTGTGTTCTGTGAATTCATCTCACAGAGTTACATTTTTCCCTTCAAGAAGCCTTTCGCTAAGGCTGTTCCTGTGGAATTGGCAAAGGGATATTTGGAAGCCCATAGAGGCCTATGGTGAAAAAGGAAATATCTTCCGTTCAAAACTGGAAAGAAGCTTTCTGAGAAACTGCTCTGTGTTCTCTGAATTCATCTCACAGAGTTACATCTTTCCCTTCAAGAAGCCTTTCGCTAAGGCTGTTCTTGTGGAATTGGCAAAGGGATATTTGGAAGCCCATAGACGGCTATGGTGAAAAAGGATATATCTTCCGTTCAAAACTGGAAAGAAGCTTTCTGAGAAACTGCTCTGTGTTCTGTGAATTCATCTCACAGAGTTACATCTTTCCCTTCAAGAAGCCTTTCGCTAAGGCTGTTCTTGTGGAATTGGCAAAGGGATATTTGGAAGCCCATAGACGGCTACGGTGAAAAAGGAAATATCTTCCGTTCAAAATTGGAAAGAAGCTTTCTGAGAAACTGCTCTGTGTTCTGTTAATTCATCTCACAGAGTTACTTCTTTCCCTTCAAGAAGCCTTTCGCTAAGGCTGTTCTTGTGGAATTGGCAAAGGGATATTTGGAAGCCCATAGAGGCCTATGGTGAAAAAGGAAATATCTTCCGTTCAAAACTGGAAAGAAGCTTTCTGAGAAACTGGTCTGTGATCTGTGAATTCGTCTCACAGAGTTACTTCTTTCCCTTCAAGAAGCGTTTCGCTAAGGCTGTTCTTGTGGAATTGGCAAAGGGATATTTGGAAGCCCATAGAGGGCTATGGTGAAAAAGAAAATATCTTCCGTTTAAAACTGGAAAGAAGCTTTCTGAGAAACTGCTCTGTGTTCTGTTAATTCATCTCACAGAGTTACATCTTTCCCTTGAAGAAGCCTTTCGCTAAGGTTGTTCTTGTGGAATTGGCAAAGCGATATTTGGAAGGACATAGAGGGCTATCGTGAAAAAGGAAATATCTTCCGTTCAAAACTGGAAAGAAGCTTTCTGAGAAACTGCTCTGTGTTCTGTGAATTCATCTCACAGAGTTACATCTTTCCCTTCAGAAGCCTTTGGCTAAGGCTGTTCTTGTGGAATTGGCAAAGGGATATTTGGAAGCCCATAGACGGCTATGGTGAAAAAGGAAATATCTTCCGTTCAAAACTGGAAAGAAGCTTTCTGAGAAACTGCTCTGTGTTCTCTGAATTCATCTCACAGAGTTACATCTTTCCCTTCAAGAAGCCTTTCGCTAAGGCTGTTCTTGTGGAATTGGCAAAGGGATATTTGGAAGCCAATAGAGGGCTATGGTGAAAAAGGAAATATCTTCCGTTCAAAACTGGAAAGAAGCTTTCTGAGAAACTGCTCTGTTTTCTGTTAATTCATCTCACGGAATTACATCATTCCCTTCAAGAAGCCTTTGGCTAAGGCTGTTCTTGTGGAATTGGCAAAGGGATATTTGGAAGCCCATAGACGGCTATGGTGAAAAAGGAAATCTCTTCCGTTCAAAATTGGAAAGAAGCTTTCTGAGAAACTGCTCTGTGTTCTGTGATTTCGACTCACAGAGTTACTTCTTTCCCTTCAAGAAGCCTTTCCCTAAGGCTGTTCTTGTGGAATTGGCAAAGGGATATTTGGAAGCCCATAGAGGCCTATGGTGTAAAAGGAAATATCTTCCGTTCAAAACTGGAAAGAAGCTTTCTGAGAAACTGCTCTGTGTTCTGTGAATTCATCTCACAGAGTTACATCTTTCCCTTCAAGAAGCCTTTCGCTAAGGCTGTTCTTGTGGAATTGGCAAAGGGATATTTGGAAGCCCATAGAGGGCTATGGTGAAAAAGGAAATATCTTCCGTTCAAAACTGGAAAGAAGCTTTCTGAGAAACTGCTCTGTGTTCTGTGAATTCATCTCACAGAGTTACATCTTTCCCTTCAAGAAGCCTTTCGCTAAGGCTGTTCTTGTGGAATTGGCATAGCGATATTTGGAAACCCATAGTGGACTATGGTTAAAAAGGAAATATCTTCCGTTCAAAACTGGAAAGAAGCTTTCTGAGAAACTGCTCTGTGTTCTGCTAATTCATCGCACAGAGTTACATCTTTCCCTTCAAGAAGACTTTCGCTAAGTCTGTTCTTGTGGAATTGGCAAAGGGATATTAATAAGCCCATAGAGGGCTATGGTGAAAAAGGAAATATCTTCCGTTCAAAACTGGAAAGAAGCTTTCTGAGAAACTGCTCAGTGTTCTGTTAATTCATCTCACAGGGTTACATCTTTCCCTTCAAGAAGCCTTTCGCTAAGGCTGTTCTTGTGGAATTGGCAAAGGGATATTTGGAAACCCATAGAGGGCTATGGTGAAAAAGGAAATATCTTCCGTTCAAAACTGGAAAGAAGCTTTCTGAGAAACTGCTCTGTGTTCTGTGAATTCATCTCACAGAGTTACATCTTTCCCTTCAAGAAGCCTTTCGCTAAGGCTGTTCTTGTGGAATTGGCAAAGCGATATTTGGAAGCACGTAGAGGGCTATGGTGAAAAAGGAAATATCTTCCGTTCAAAACTGGAAAGAAGCTTTCTGAGAAACTGCTCTGTGTTCTGTTAATTCATCTCACAGAGTTACATCTTTCCCTTCAAGAAGCCTTTCGCTAAGGCTGTTCTTGTGGAATTGGCAAAGGGATATTTTGAAGCCCGTAGAGGGCTATGGTGAAAAAGGAAATATCTTCCGTTCAAAACAGAAAAGAAGCTTTCTAAGAAACTGCTCTGTGTTCTGTGAATTCATCTGACAGACGTACATCTTTCCCTTCAAGAAGCCTTTCGCTAAGGCTGTTCTTGTGGAATTGGCAAAGGGATATTTGGAAGCCCATAGAGGGCTATGGTGAAAAAGGAAATATCTTCCGTTCAAAACTGGAAAGAAGCTTTCTGAGAAACTGCTCTGTGTTCTGTGAATTCATCTCACAGAGTTACATCTTTCCCTTCAAGAAGCCTTTCGCTAAGGCTGTTCTTGTGGAATTGGCAAAGGGATATTTGGAAGCCCCTAGAGGGCTATGGTGAAAAAGGAAATATCTTCCGTTCAAAACTGGAAAGAAGCTTTCTGAGAAACTGCTCTGTGTTCTGTTAATTCATCTCACAGAGTTACATCTTTCCCTTCAAGAAGCCTTTCGCTAAGGCTGTTCTTGTGGAATTGGCAAAGCGATATTTGGAAACCCATAGAGGGCTATGGTGAAAAAGGAAATATCTTCCGTTCAAAACTGGAAAGAAGCTTTCTGAGAAACTGCTCTGTGTTCTGTTAATTCATCTCACAGAGTTACATCTTTCCCTTCAAGAAGCCTTTCGCTAAGGCTGTTCTTGAGGAATTGGCAAAGGGATATTTGGAAGCCCATAGACGGCTATGGTGAAAAAGGAAATATCTTCTGTTCAAAACTGGAAAGAAGGTTTCTGAGAAACTACTCTGTGTTCTGTGAATTCATCTCACAGAGTTACATCTTTCCCTTCAAGAAGCCTTTCGCTAAGGCTGTTCTTGTGGAATTGGCAAAGCGATATTTGGAAACCCATAGAGGGCTATGGTGAAAAAGGAAATATCTTCCGTTCAAAACTGGAAAGAAGCTTTCTGAGAAACTGCTCTGTGCTCTGTGAATTCATCTCACAGAGTTACATCTTTCCCTTCAAGAAGCCTTTCGCTAAGGCTGTTCTTGTGGAATTGACAAAGGGATATTTGGAAGCCCATAGAGGGCTATGGTGAAAAAGGAAATATCTTCCGTTCAAAACTGGAAAGAAGCTTTCTGAGAAACTGCTCTGTGTTCTATAAATTCATCTCACAGAGTTACATCTTTCCCTTCAAGAAGCCTTTCGCTAAGGCTGTTCTTGTGGAATTGGCAAAGGGATATTTGGAAGCCCATAGAGGGCTATGGTGAAAAAAGAAATATCTTCCGTTCAAAACTGGAAAGAAGCTTTCTGAGAAACTGCTCTGTGTTCCGTTAATTCATCTCACAGAGTTACATCTTTCCCTTGAAGAAGCCTTTCGCTAAGGTTGTTCTTGTGGAATTGGCAAAGCGATATTTTGAAGCCCATAGAAGGCTATGGTGAAAAAGGAAATATCTTCCGTTCAAAACTGGAAAGAAGCTTTCTGAGAAACTGCTCTGTGTTCTGTTAATTCATGTCACAGAGTTACATCTTTCCATTCAAGAAGCCTTTCGCTAAGGCTGTTCTTGTGGAATTGGCAAAGGGATATTTGGAAGCCCATAGAGCGCTATGGTGAAAAAGGAAATATCTTCCTTTCAAAACTGGAAAGAAGCTTTCTGAGAAACTGCTCTGTGTTCTGTGAATTCATCTCACAGAGTTACATCTTTCCCTTCAAGAAGCCTTTCGCTAAGGCTGTTCTTGTGGAATTGGCAAAGGGATATTTGGAAGCCCATAGAGGGCTATGGTGAAAAAGGCAATATCTTCCGTTCAAAACTGGAAAGAAGCTTTCTGAGAAACTGCTCTGTGTTCTGTGAATTCATCTCACAGAGTTACATCTTTCCCTTCAAGAAGTCTTTAGCTAAGGCTGTTCTTGTGGAATTGGCAAAGGGATATTTGGAAGCCCATAGACGGCTATGGTTAAAAAGGAAATATCTTCCGTTCAAAACTGGAAAGAAGCTTTCTGAGAAACTGCTCTGTGTTCTGAGAATTCATCTCACAGAGTTACATCTTTCCCTTCAAGAAGCCTTTCGCTAAGGCTGTTCTTGTGGAATTGGCAAAGCGATATTTGGAAACCCATAGAGGGCTATGGTGAAAAAGGAAATATCTTCCGTTCAAAACTGGAAAGAAGCTTTCAGAGAAACTGCTCTGTGTTCTGTTAATTCATCTCACAGAGTTACATCTTTCCCTTCAAGAAGACTTTCGCTAAGTCTGTTCTTGTGGAATTTGCAAAGGGATATTTGGAAGCCCATAGAGGGCTATGGTGAAAAAGGAAATATCTTCCGTTCAAAACTGGAAAGAAGGTTTCTGAGAAACTGCTCTGTGTTCTGTTAATTCATCTCACAGAGTTACATCTTTCCCTTCAAGAAGCCTTTCGCTAAGGCTGTTCTTGTCGAATTGGCAAAGGGATATTTGGAAGCCCATAGACGGCTATGGTGAAAAAGGAAATATCTTCCGTTCAAAACTGGAAAGAAGCTTTCTGAGAAACTGCTCTGTGTTCTGTGAATTCATCTCACAGAGTTACATCTTTCCCTTCTAGAAGCCTTTCGCTAAGGCTGTTCTGGTGGAATTGGCAAAGGGATATTTGGAAGCCCATAGAGGGCTATGGTGAAAAAGGAAATATCTTCCGTTCAAAACTGGAAAGAAGCTTTCTGAGAAGCTGCTCTCTGTTCTGTGAATTCATCTCACAGAGATACATCTTTCCCTTCAAGAAGCCTTTCGCTAAGGCTGTTCTTGTGGAATTGGCAAAGGGATATTTGGAAGCCCATAGAGGGCTATGGTGAAAAAGGAAATATCTTCCGTTCAAAACTGGAAAGAAGCTTTCTGAGAAACTGCTCTGTGTTCTGTGAATTCATCTCACAGAGTTACATCTTTCCCTTCAAGAAGCCTTTCGCTAAGGCTGTTCTTGAGGAATTGGCAAAGGGATATTTGGAAGCCCATAGACGGCTATGGTTAAAAAGGATATATCTTCCGTCCAAAACAGGAAAGAAGCTTTCTGAGAAACTGCTCTGTGTTCTGTAAATTCATCTCACAGAGTTACATCTTTCCCTTCAAGAAGCCTTTCGCTAAGGCTGTTCTTGTGGAATTGGCAAAGGGATATTTGGAAGCCCATAGAGGGCTATGGTGAAAAAAGAAATATCTTCCGTTCAAAACTGGAAAGAAGCTTTCTGAGAAACTGCTCTGTGTTCCGTTAATTCATCTCACAGAGTTACATCTTTCCCTTGAAGAAGCCTTTCGCTAAGGTTGTTCTTGTGGAATTGGCAAAGCGATATTTTGAAGCCCATAGAAGGCTATGGTGAAAAAGGAAATATCTTCCATTCAAAACTGGAAAGAAGCTTTCTGAGAAACTGCTCTGTGTTCTGTGAATTCATCTCACAGAGTTACATCTTTCCCTTCAAGAAGCCTTTCGCTAAGGCTGTTCTTGTGGAATTGGCAAAAGGATATTTGGAAGCCCATAGAGGGCTATGGTGAAAAAGGAAATATCTTCCGTTCAAAAGTGGAAAGAAGCTTTCTGAGAAACTTCTCTGTGTCCTGTTAATTCATCTCACAGAGTTATATCTTTCCCTTCAAGAAGCCTTTCGCTAAGGCTGTTCTTGTGGAATTGGCAAAGGGATATTTCGAAGCCCATAGAGGGCTATGGTGAAAAAGGAAATATCTTCCGTTCAAAACTGGAAAGAAGCTTTCTGAGAAACTGCTCTGTGTTCTGTGAATTCATCTCACAGAGTTACATCTTTCCCTTCAAGAAGCCTTTCGCTAAGGCTGTTCTTGTGGAATTCGCAAAGGGATATTTGGAAGCCCTTAGAGGGCTATGGTGAAAAAGGAATTATCTTCCGTTCAAAACTGGAAAGAAGCTTTCTGAGAAACTGCTCTGTGTTCTGTTAATTCATCTCATAGCGTTACATCTTTCCCTTCAAGAAGCCTTTCGCTAAGGCTGTTCTTGTGGAATTGGCAAAGGGATATTCGAAAGCCCTTAGAGGGCTATGGTGAAAAAGGAAATATCTTCCGTTCAAAACTGGAAAGAAGCTTTCTGAGAAACTGCTCTGTGTTCTGTTAATTCATGTCACAGAGTTACATCTTTCCATTCAAGAAGCCTTTCGCTAAGGCTGTTCTTGTGGAATTGGCAAAGGGATATTTGGAAGCCCATAGAGCGCTATGGTGAAAAAGGAAATATCTTCCTTTCAAAACTGGAAAGAAGCTTTCTGAGAAACTGCTCTGTGTTCTGTGAATTCATCTCACAGAGTTACATCTTTCCCTTCAAGAAGCCTTTCGCTAAGGCTGTTCTTGTGGAATTGGCAAAGGGATATTTGGAAGCCCATAGAGGGCTATGGTGAAAAAGGAAATATCTTCCGTTCAAAACTGGAAAGAAGCTTTCTGAGAAACTGCTCTGTGTTCTGTGAATTCATCTCACAGAGTTACATCTTTCCCTTCAAGAAGTCTTTCGCTAAGGCTGTTCTTGTGGAATTGGCAAAGGGATATTTGGAAGCCCATAGACGGCTATGGTTAAAAAGGAAATATCTTCCGTTCAAAACTGGAAAGAAGCTTTCTGAGAAACTGCTCTGTGTTCTGTGAATTCATCTCACAGAGTTACATCTTTCCCTTCAAGAAGCCTTTCGCTAAGGCTGTTCTTGTGGAATTGGCAAAGCGATATTTGGAAACCCATAGAGGGCTATGGTGAAAAAGGAAATATCTTCCGTTCAAAACTGGAAAGAAGCTTTCTGAGAAACTGCTCTGTGTTCTGTTAATTCATCTCACAGAGTTACATCTTTCCCTTCAAGAAGCCTTTCGCTAAGGCTGTTCTTGTCGAATTGGCAAAGGGATATTTGGAAGCCCATAGACGGCTATGGTGAAAAAGGAAATATCTTCCGTTCAAAACTGGAAAGAAGCTTTCTGAGAAACTGCTCTGTGTTCTGTGAATTCATCTCACAGAGTTACATCTTTCCCTTCTAGAAGCCTTTCGCTAAGGCTGTTCTGGTGGAATTGGCAAAGGGATATTTGGAAGCCCATAGAGGGCTATGGTGAAAAAGGAAATATCTTCCGTTCAAAACTGGAAAGAAGCTTTCTGAGAAGCTGCTCTCTGTTCTGTGAATTCATCTCACAGAGATACATCTTTCCCTTCAAGAAGCCTTTCGCTAAGGCTGTTCTTGTGGAATTGGCAAAGGGATATTTGGAAGCCCATAGAGGGCTATGGTGAAAAAGGAAATATCTTCCGTTCAAAACTGGAAAAAGCTTTCTGAGAAACTGCTCTGTGTTCTGTGAATTCATCTCACAGAGTTACATCTTTCCCTTCAAGAAGCCTTTCGCTAAGGCTGTTCTTGAGGAATTGGCAAAGGGATATTTGGAAGCCCATAGACGGCTATGGTTAAAAAGGAAATATCTTCCGTCCAAAACTGGAAAGAAGCTTTCTGAGAAACTGCTCTGTGTTCTGTGAATTCATCTCACAGAGTTATATCTTTTCCTTCAAGAAGCCTTTCGCTATGGCTGTTCTTGTGGAATTGGCAAAGCGATATTTGGAAACCCATAGAGGGCTATGGTGAAAAAGGAAATATCTTCCGTTCAAAACTGGAAAGAAGCTTTCTGAGAAACTGCTCTGTGTTCTGTTAATTCATCTCACAGAGTTACATCTTACCCTTCAAGAAGACTTTCGCTAAGTCTGTTCTTGTGGAATTGGCAAAGGGATATTTGGAAGCCCATAGAGGGCTATGGTGAAAAAGGAAATATCTTCCGTTCAAAACTGGAAAGAAGCTTTCTGAGAAACTGCTCTGTGTTCTGTTAATTCATCTCACAGAGTTATATCTTTCCCTTCAAGAAGCCTTTCGCTAAGGCTGTTCTTGTGGAATTGGCAAAGGGATATTTGGAAGCCCATAGACGGCTATGGTGAAAAAGGAAATATCTTCCGTTCAAAACTGGAAAGAAGCTTTCTGAGAAACTGCTCTGTGTTCTGTGAATTCATCTCACAGAGTTACATCTTTCACTTGAAGAAGCCTTTCGCTAAGGCTGTTCTTGTGGAATTGGCAAAGGGATATTTGGAAGCCCATAGAGGGCTATGGTGAAAAAGGAAATATCTTCCGTTCAAAACTGGAAAGAAGCTTTCTGAGAAACTGCACTGTGTTCTGTGAATTCATCTCACAGAGTTACATCTTTCCCTTCAAGAAGCCTTTCGCTAAGGCTGTTCTTGTGGAATTGGCAAAGCGATATTTGGAAACCCATAGAGGGCTATGGTGAAAAAGGAAATATCTTCCGTTCAAAACTGGAAAGAAGCTTTCTGAGAAACTGCTCTGTGTTCTGTTAATTCATCTCACAGAGTTACATCTTTCCCTTCAAGAAGCCTTTCGCTAAGGCTGTTCTTGAGGAATTGGCAAAGGGATATTTGGAAGCCCATAGAGGGCTATGGTGAAAAAGGAAATATCTTCCGTTCAAAACTGGAAAGAAGCTTTCTGAGAAACTGCTCTGTGTTCTGTAAATTCATCTCACAGAGTTACATCTTTCCCTTCAAGAAGCCTTTCGCTAAGGCTGTTCTTGTGGAATTCGCAAAGGGATATTTGGAAGCCCATAGAGGGCTATGGTGAAAAAGGAAATATCTTAAGTTCAAAACTGGAAAGAAGCTTTCTGAGAAACTGCTCTGTGTTCTGTTAATTCATCTCACAGAGTTACATCTTTCCCTTGAAGAAGCCTTTCGCTAAGGTTGTTCTTGTGGAACTGGCAAAGCGATATTTGGAAGCCCATAGAGGGCTATGGTGAAAAAGGAAATATCTTCCATTCAAAACTGGAAAGAAGCTTTCTGAGAAACTGCTGTGTGTTCTGTGAATTCATCTCACAGAGTTACATCTTTCCCTTCAAGAAGCCTTTCGCTAAGGCTGTTCTTGTGGAATTGGCAAAGCGATATTTGGAAACCCATAGAGGGCTATGGTGAAAAAGGAAATATCTTCCGTTCAAAACTGGAAAGAAGCTTTCTGAAAAACTGCTCTGTGTTCTGTGAATTCATCTCACAGAGTTACATCTTTCCCTTCAAGAAGCCTTTCGCTAAGGCTGTTCTTGTGGAATTGGCAAAGGGATATTTGGAAGCCCATAGAGGGCTATGGTGAAAAAGGAAATATCTTCCGTTCAAAACTGGAAAGAAGCTTTCTGAGAAACTGCTCTGTGTTCTGTAAATTCATCTCACAGAGTTACATCTTTCCCTTCAAGAAGCCTTTCGCTAAGGCTGTTCTTGTGGAATTGGCAAAGGGATATTTGGAAGCCCATAGAGGGCTATGGTGAAAAAGGAAATATCTTAAGTTCAAAACTGGAAAGAAGCTTTCTGAGGAACTGCTCTGTGTTCTGTTAATTCATCTCACAGAGTTACATCTTTCCCTTGAAGAAGCCTTTCGCTAAGGTTGTTCTTGTGGAATTGGCAAAGCGATATTTGGAAGCCCATAGAGGGCTATGGTGAAAAAGGAAATATCTTCCGTTCAAAACTGGAAAGAAGCTTTCTGAGAAACTGCTCTGTGTTCTGTGAATTCATCTCACAGAGTTACATCTTTCCCTTCAAGAAGCCTTTCGCTAAGGCTGTTCTTGTGGAATTGGCAAAGGGATATTCGAAAGCCCATAGAGGGCTATGGTGAAAAAGGAAATATCTTCCGTTCAAAACTGGAAAGAAGCTTTCTGAGAAACTGCTCTGTGTTCTGTTAATTCATGTCACAGAGTTACATCTTTCCATTCAAGAAGCCTTTCGCTAAGGCTGTTCTTGTGGAATTGGCAAAGGGATATTTGGAAGCCCATAGAGCGCTATGGTGAAAAAGGAAATATCTTCCTTTCAAAACTGGAAAGAAGCTTTCTGGGAAACTGCTCTGTGTTCTGTGAATTCATCTCACAGAGTTACATCTTTCCCTTCAAGAAGCCTTTCGCTAAGGCTGTTCTTGTGGAATTGGCAAAGGGATATTTGGAAGCCCATAGAGGGCTATGGTGAAAAAGGAAATATCTTCCGTTCAAAACTGGAAAGAAGCTTTCTGAGAAACTGCTCTGTGTTCTGTGAATTCATCTCACAGAGTTACATCTTTCCCTTCAAGAAGTCTTTCGCTAAGGCTGTTCTTGTGGAATTGGCAAAGGGATATTTGGAAGCCCATAGACGGCTATGGTTAAAAAGGAAATATCTTCCGTTCAAAACTGGAAAGAAGCTTTCTGAGAAACTGCTCTGTGTTCTGTGAATTCATCTCACAGAGTTACATCTTTCCCTTCAAGAAGCCTTTCGCTAAGGCTGTTCTTGTGGAATTGGCAAAGCGATATTTGGAAACCCATAGAGGGCTATGGTGAAAAAGGAAATATCTTCCGTTCAAAACTGGAAAGAAGCTTTCTGAGAAACTGCTCTGTGTTCTGTTAATTCATCTCACAGAGTTACATCTTTCCCTTCAAGAAGACTTTCGCTAAGTCTGTTCTTGTGGAATTGGCAAAGGGATATTTGGAAGCCCATAGAGGGCTATGGTGAAAAAGGAAATATCTTCCGTTCAAAACTGGAAAGAAGGTTTCTGAGAAACTGCTCTGTGTTCTGTTAATTCATCTCACAGAGTTACATCTTTCCCTTCAAGAAGCCTTTCGCTAAGGCTGTTCTTGTCGAATTGGCAAAGGGATATTTGGAAGCCCATAGACGGCTATGGTGAAAAAGGAAATATCTTCCGTTCAAAACTGGAAAGAAGCTTTCTGAGAAACTGCTCTGTGTTCTGTGAATTCATCTCACAGAGTTACATCTTTCCCTTCTAGAAGCCTTTCGCTAAGGCTGTTCTGGTGGAATTGGCAAAGGGATATTTGGAAGCCCATAGAGGGCTATGGTGAAAAAGGAAATATCTTCCGTTCAAAACTGGAAAGAAGCTTTCTGAGAAGCTGCTCTCTGTTCTGTGAATTCATCTCACAGAGATACATCTTTCCCTTCAAGAAGCCTTTCGCTAAGGCTGTTCTTGTGGAATTGGCAAAGGGATATTTGGAAGCCCATAGAGGGCTATGGTGAAAAAGGAAATATCTTCCGTTCAAAACTGGAAAGAAGCTTTCTGAGAAACTGCTCTGTGTTCTGTGAATTCATCTCACAGAGTTACATCTTTCCCTTCAAGAAGCCTTTCGCTAAGGCTGTTCTTGAGGAATTGGCAAAGGGATATTTGGAAGCCCATAGACGGCTATGGTTAAAAAGGAAATATCTTCCGTCCAAAACTGGAAAGAAGCTTTCTGAGAAACTTCTCTGTGTTCTGTAAATTCATCTCACAGAGTTACATCTTTCCCTTCAAGAAGCCTTTCGCTAAGGCTGTTCTTGTGGAATTGGCAAAGGGATATTTGGAAGCCCATAGAGGGCTATGGTGAAAAAAGAAATATCTTCCGTTCAAAACTGGAAAGAAGCTTTCTGAGAAACTGCTCTGTGTTCCGTTAATTCATCTCACAGAGTTACATCTTTCCCTTGAAGAAGCCTTTCGCTAAGGTTGTTCTTGTGGAATTGGCAAAGCGATATTTTGAAGCCCATAGAAGGCTATGGTGAAAAAGGAAATATCTTCCATTCAAAACTGGAAGGAAGCTTTCTGAGAAACTGCTCTGTGTTCTGTGAATTCATCTCACAGAGTTACATCTTTCCCTTCAAGAAGCCTTTCGCTAAGGCTGTTCTTGTGGAATTGGCAAAAGGATATTTGGAAGCCCATAGAGGGCTATGGTGAAAAAGGAAAAATCTTCCGTTCAAAAGTGGAAAGAAGCTTTCTGAGAAACTTCTCTGTGTCCTGTTAATTCATCTCACAGAGTTATATCTTTCCCTTCAAGAAGCCTTTCGCTAAGGCTGTTCTTGTGGAATTGGCAAAGGGATATTTCGAAGCCCATAGAGGGCTATGGTGAAAAAGGAAATATCTTCCGTTCAAAACTGGAAAGAAGCTTTCTGAGAAACTGCTCTGTGTTCTGTGAATTCATCTCACAGAGTTACATCTTTCCCTTCAAGAAGCCTTTCGCTAAGGCTGTTCTTGTGGAATTCGCAAAGGGATATTTGGAAGCCCTTAGAGGGCTATGGTGAAAAAGGAATTATCTTCCGTTCAAAACTGGAAAGAAGCTTTCTGAGAAACTGCTCTGTGTTCTGTTAATTCATCTCATAGCGTTACATCTTTCCCTTCAAGAAGCCTTTCGCTAAGGCTGTTCTTGTGGAATTGGCAAAGGGATATTCGAAAGCCCATAGAGGGCTATGGTGAAAAAGGAAATATCTTCCGTTCAAAACTGGAAAGAAGCTTTCTGAGAAACTGCTCTGTGTTCTGTTAATTCATGTCACAGAGTTACATCTTTCCATTCAAGAAGCCTTTCGCTAAGGCTGTTCTTGTGGAATTGGCAAAGGGATATTTGGAAGCCCATAGAGCGCTATGGTGAAAAAGGAAATATCTTCCTTTCAAAACTGGAAAGAAGCTTTCTGAGAAACTGCTCTGTGTTCTGTGAATTCATCTCACAGAGTTACATCTTTCCCTTCAAGAAGCCTTTCGCTAAGGCTGTTCTTGTGGAATTGGCAAAGGGATATTTGGAAGCCCATAGAGGGCTATGGTGAAAAAGGAAATATCTTCCGTTCAAAACTGGAAAGAAGCTTTCTGAGAAACTGCTCTGTGTTCTGTGAATTCATCTCACAGAGTTACATCTTTCCCTTCAGAAGTCTTTCGCTAAGGCTGTTCTTGTGGAATTGGCAAAGGGATATTTGGAAGCCCATAGACGGCTATGGTTAAAAAGGAAATATCTTCCGTTCAAAACTGGAAAGAAGCTTTCTGAGAAACTGCTCTGTGTTCTGTGAATTCATCTCACAGAGTTACATCTTTCCCTTCAAGAAGCCTTTCGCTAAGGCTGTTCTTGTGGAATTGGCAAAGCGATATTTGGAAACCCATAGAGGACTATGGTGAAAAAGGAAATATCTTCCGTTCAAAACTGGAAAGAAGCTTTCTGAGAAACTGCTCTGTGTTCTGTTAATTCATATCACAGAGTTACATCTTTCCCTTCAAGAAGACTTTCGCTAAGTCTGTTCTTGTGGAATTGGCAAAGGGATATTTGGAAGCCCTTAGAGGGCTATGGTGAAAAAGGAAATATCTTCCGTTCAAAACTGGAAAGAAGGTTTCTGAGAAACTGCTCTGTGTTCTGTTAATTCATCTCACAGAGTTACATCTTTCCCTTCAAGAAGCCTTTCGCTAAGGCTGTTCTTGTCGAATTGGCAAAGGGATATTTGGAAGCCCATAGACGGCTATGGTGAAAAAGGAAATATCTTCCGTTCAAAACTGGAAAGAAGCTTTCTGAGAAACTGCTCTGTGTTCTGTTAATTCATCTCACAGAGTTACATCTTTCCCTTCTAGAAGCCTTTCGCTAAGGCTGTTCTGGTAGAATTGGCAAAGGGATATTTGGAAGCCCATAGAGGGCTATGGTGAAAAAGGAAATATCTTCCGTTCAAAACTGGAAAGAAGCTTTCTGAGAAGCTGCTCTCTGTTCTGTGAATTCATCTCACAGAGATACATCTTTCCCTTCAAGAAGCCTTTCGCTAAGGCTGTTCTTGTGGAATTGGCAAAGGGATATTTGGAAGCCCATAGAGGGCTATGGTGAAAAAGGAAATATCTTCCGTTCAAAACTGGAAAGAAGCTTTCTGAGAAACTGCTCTGTGTTCTGTGAATTCATCTCACAGAGTTACATCTTTCCCTTCAAGAAGCCTTTCGCTAAGGCTGTTCTTGAGGAATTGGCAAAGGGATATTTGGAAGCCCATAGACGGCTATGGTTAAAAAGGAAATATCTTCCGTCCAAAACTGGAAAGAAGCTTTCTGAGAAACTGCTCTGTGTTCTGTTAATTCATCTCACAGAGTTACATCTTTCCCTTCAAGAAGCCTTTCGCTAAGGCTGTTCTTCTGGAATTGGCAAAGGGATATTTGGAAGCCCATAGAGGGCTATGGTGAAAAAGGAAATATCTTCCGTTCAAAACTGGAAAGAAGCTTTCTGAGAAACTGCTCTGTGTTCTCTGAATTCATCTCACAGAGTTACATCTTTCCCTTCAAGAAGCCTTTCGCTAAGGCTGATCTTGGGGAATTGGCAAAGGGATATTTTTAAGCCCACAGAGGGCTATGGTGAAAAAGGAAATATCTTCCGTTCAAAACTGGAAAGAAGCTTTCTGAGAAACTGCTCTGTGTTCTGTTAATTCATCTCACAGAGTTACATCTTTCCCTTCAAGAAGCCTTTCGCTAAGGCTGTTCTTGTGGAATTGGCAAAGGGATATTTGGAAGCCCATAGAAGGCTATGGTGAAAAAGGAAATATCTTCCGTTCAAAACTGGAAAGAAGCTTTCTGAGAAACTGCTCTGTGTTCTGTTAATTCATCTCACAGAGTTACATCTTTCCCTTCAAGAAGCCTTTCGCTAAGGCTGTTCTTGTGGAATTGGCAAAGGGATATTTGGAAGCCCATAGAGGGCTATGGTGAAAAAGGAAATATCTTCCGTTCAAAACTGGAAAGAAGCTTTCTGAGAAACTGCTCTCTGTTCTGTTAATTCATCGCACAGTGTTACATCTTTCCCTTCAAGAAGCCTTTGGCTAAGGCTGTTCTTGTGGAATTGGCAAAGGGATATTTGGAAGCCCATAGAGGGCTATGGTGAAAAAGGAAATATCTTCCGTTCAAAACTGGAAAGAAGATTTCTGAGAAACTGCTCTGTGTTCTGTTAATTCATCTCACAGAGTTACATCTTTCCCTTCAGGAATCCTTTCGCTAAGGCTGTTCTTGTGGAATTGGCAAAGGGATATTTGGAAGCCCATAGA
This sequence comes from Chlorocebus sabaeus, assembly GCF_047675955.1. Lineage (NCBI taxonomy): Eukaryota > Metazoa > Chordata > Mammalia > Primates > Cercopithecidae > Chlorocebus > Chlorocebus sabaeus. Next base: position 95,260 of record NW_027327772.1, on the reverse strand, counting down.
CGGCTATGGTGAAAAAGGAAATATCCTCCGTTCAAAACTGGAAAGAAGCTTTCTGAGAAACTGCTCTGTGTTCTGTTAATTCATCTCACAGAGTTACATCTTTCCCTTCAAGAAGCCTTTCGCTAAGGCTGTTCTTGTGGAATTGGCAAAGGGATATTTGGAAGCCCATAGAGGGCTATGGTGAAAAAGGAAATATCTTCCGTTCAAAACTGGAAAGAAGCTTTCTGAGAAACTGCTCTGTGTTTTGTGAATTCATCTCACAGAGTTACATCTTTCCCTTCAAGAAGCCTTTCGCTAAGGCTGTTCTTGTGCAATTGGCAAAGGGATATTTGGAAGCCCATAGAGGGCTATGGTGAAAAAGGAAATATCTTCCGTTCAAAACTGGAAAAAAGCTTTCTGCGAAACTGCTCTGTGTTCTGTTAATTCATCGCACAGTGTTACATCTTTCCCTTCAAGAAGCCTTTGGCTAAGGCTGTTCTTGTGGAATTGGCAAAGGGATATTTGGAAGCCCATAGACGGCTATGGTGAAAAAGGAAATATCTTCCGTTCAAAACTGGAAAGAAGCTTTCTGAGAAACTGCTCTGTGTTCTGTTAATTCATCTCACAGAGTTACATCTTTCCCTTCAGGAATCCTTTCGCTAAGGCTGTTCTTGTGGAATTGGCAAAGGGATATTTGGAAGCCCATAGACGGCTATGGTGAAAAAGGAAATATCTTCCGTTCAAAACTGGAAAGAAGCTTTCTGAGAAACTGCTCTGTGTTCTGTTAATTCATCTCACAGAGTTACATCTTTCCCTTCAAGAAGCCTTTCGCTAAGGCTGTTCTTGTGGAATTGGCAAAGGGATATTTGGAAGCCCATAGAGGGCTATGGTGAAAAAGGAAATATCTTCCGTTCAAAACTGGAAAGAAGCATTCTGAGAAACTGCTCTGTGTTTTGTGAATTCATCTCACAGAGTTACATCTTTCCATTCAAGAAGCCTTTCGCTAAGGCTGTTCTTGTGGAATTGGCAAAGGGATATTTGGAAGCCCATAGAGGGCTATGGTGAAAAAGGCAATATCTTCTGTTCAAAACTGGAAAGAAGCTTTCTGAGAAACTGCTCTGTGTTTTGTGAATTCATCTCACAGAGTTACATCTTTCCCTTCAAGAAGCCTTTCGCCGAGTCTGTTCTTGTGGAATTTGCAAAGGGATATTTGGAAGCCCATAGAGGCCTATGGTGAAAAAGGAAATATCTTCCGTTCAAAACTGGAAAGAAGCGTTCTGAGAAACTGCTCTGTGTTCTGTTAATTCATCTCACAGAGTTACATCTTTCCCTTCAAGAAGCCTTTCGCTAAGGCTGTTCTTGTGCAATTGGCAAAGGGATATTTGGAAGCCCATAGAGGGCTATGGTGAAAAAGGAAATATCTTCCGTTCAAAACTGGAAAGAAGCTTTCTGAGAAACTGCTCTGTGTTCTGTGAATTCATCTCACAGAGTTACATCTTTCCCTTCAAGAAGCCTTTCGCTAAGGCTGTTCTTGTGGAATTGGCAAAGGGATATTTGGAAGCCCATAGAGGGCTATGGTGAAAAAGGAAATATCTTCCGTTCAAAACTGGAAAGAAGCTTTCTGAGAAACTGCTCTGTGTTCTGTTAATTCATCTCAACGAGTTACATCTTTCCCTTCAAGAAGCCTTTCGCTAAGGCTGTTCTTGTGGAATTGGCAAAGGGATATTTGGAAGCCCATAGAGCGCTATGGTGAAAAAGGAAATATCTTCCGTTCAAAACTGGAAGGAAGCTTTCTGAGAAACTGCTCTGTGTTCTGTGAATTCATCTCACAGAGTTACATCTTTCCCTTCAAGAATCCTTTCGCTAAGGCTGTTCTTGTGGAATTGGCAAAGCGATATTTGGAAGCCCATAGAAGGCTACGGTGAAAAAGGAAATATCTTCCGTTCAAAACTGGAAAGAAGCTTTCTGAGAAACTGCTCTGTGTTCTGTTAATTCATCTCACAGAGTTACATCTTTCCCTTCAAGAAGCCTTTGGCTAACGCTGTTCTTGTGGAATTGACAAAGGGATATTTGGAAGCCCATAGACGGCTATGGTGAAAAAGGAAATATCTTCCGTTCAAAATTGGAAAGAAGCTTTCTGAGAAACTGCTCTGTGTTCTGTGAATTCATCTCACAGAGTTACATCTTTCCCTTCAAGAAGCCTTTCGCTAAGGCTGTTCTTGTGGAATTGGCAAAGGGATATTTGGAAGCCCATAGAGGACTATGGTGAAAAAGGAAATATCTTCCGTTCAAAACTGGAAAGAAGCTTTCTCGGAAACTGCTCTGTGTTTTGTGAATTCATCTCACAGAGTTACATCTTTCCCTTCAAGAAGCCTTTCGCCAAGTCTGTTCTTGTGGAATTGGCAAAGGGATATTTGGAAGCCCATAGAGGCCTATGGTGAAAAAGGAAATATCTTCCGTTCAAAACTGGAAAGAAGCTTTCTGAGAAACTGCTCTGTGTTCTGTAAATTCATCTCACAGAGTTACATCTTTCCCTTCAAGAAGCCTTTCGCTAAGGCTGTTCTTGTGCAATTGGCAAAGGGATACTTGGAAGCCCATAGAGGCCTATGGTGAAAAAGGAAATATCTTCCGTTCAAAACTGGAAAGAAGCTTTCTGAGAAACTGCTCTGTGTTCTGTGAATTCATCTCACAGAGTTACATCTTTCCCTTCAAGAAGCCTTTCGCTAAGGCTGTTCTTGTGGAATTGGCAAAGGGATATTTGGAAGCCCATAGAGGGCTATGGTGAAAAAGGAAATATCTTCCGTTCAAAACTGGAAAGAAGCTTTCTGAGAAACTGCTGTGTGTTCTGTTAATTCATCTCAAAGAATTACATCTTTCCCTTCAAGAAGCCTTTCGCTAAGGCTGTTCTTGTGGAATTGGCAAAGGGATATTTGGAAGCCCATAGAGCGCTATGGTGATAAAGGAAATATCTTCCGTTCAAAACTGGAAAGAAGCTTTCTGAGAAACTGCTCTGTGTTCTGTGAATTCATCTCACAGAGTTACATCTTTCCCTTGAAGAAGCCTTTCGCTAAGGCTGTTCTTGTGGAATTGGCAAAGGGATATTTGGAAGCCCATAGAGGGCTATGGTGAAAAAGGAAATATCTTCCGTTCAAAACTGGAAAGAAGCTTTCTGAGAAACTGCTCTGTGTTCTGTTAATTCATCTCACAGAGTTACATCTTTCCCTTCAAGAAGCCTTTGGCTAAGGCTGTTCTTGTGGAATTGGCAAAGGGATATTTGGAAGCCCATAGACGGCTATGGTGAAAAAGGAAATATCTTCCGTTCAAAATTGGAAAGAAGCTTTCTGAGAAACTGCTCTGTGTTCTGTGAATTCGTCTCACAGAGTTGCTTCTTTCCTTTCAAGAAGCCTTTCGCTAAGGCTATTCTTCTGGAATTGGCAAAGGGATATTTGGAAGCCCATAGAGGGCTATGGTGAAAAAGGAAATATCTTCCGTTCAAAACTGGAAAGAAGCTTTCTGAGAAACTGCTCTGTGTTCTCTGAATTCATCTCACAGAGTTACATCTTTCCCTTCAAGAAGCCTTTCGCTAAGGCTGATCTTGGGGAATTGGCAAAGGGATATTTTTAAGCCCACAGAGGGCTATGGTGAAAAAGGAAATATCTTCCGTTCAAAACTGGAAAGAAGCTTTCTGAGAAACTGCTCTGTGTTCTGTGAATTCATCTCACAGAGTTACATCTTTCCCTTCAAGAAGCCCTTCGCTAAGGCTGTTCTTGTGGAATTGGCAAAGGGATATTTAGAAGCCCATAGAGGGCTATGGTGAAAAAGGAAATATCTTCCGTTCAAAACTGGAAAGAAGCTTTCTGAGAAACTGCTCTCTGTTCTGTTAATTCATCGCACAGTGTTACATCTTTCCCTTCAAGAAGCCTTTGGCTAAGGCTGTTCTTGTGGAATTGGCAAAGGGATATTTGGAAGCCCATAGAGGGCTATGGTGAAAAAGGAAATATCTTCCGTTCAAAACTGGAAAGAAGCTTTCTGAGAAACTGCTCTGTGTTCTGTTAATTCATCTCACAGAGTTACATCTTTCCCTTCAGGAATCCTTTCGCTAAGGCTGTTCTTGTGGAATTGGCAAAGGGATATTTGGAAGCCCATAGACGGCTATGGTGAAAAAGGAAATATCTTCCGTTCAAAACTGGAAAGAAGCTTTCTGAGAAACTGCTCTGTGTTCTGTTAATTCATCTCACAGAGTTACATCTTTCCCTTCAAGAAGCCTTTCGCTAAGGCTGTTCTTGTGGAATTGGCAAAGGGATATTTGGAAGCCCATAGAGGGCTATGGTGAAAAAGGAAATATCTTCCGTTCAAAACTGGAAAAAAGCTTTCTGAGAAAATGCTCTGTGTTTTGTGAATTCATCTCACAGAGTTACATGTTTCCCTTCAAGAAGCCTTTCGCTAAGGCTGTTCTTGTGCAATTGGCAAAGGGATATTTGGAAGCCCATAGAGGGCTATGGTGAAAAAGGAAATATCTTCCGTTCAAAACTGGAAAGAAGCTTTCTGAAAAACTGCTCTGTGTTCTGTTAATTCATCTCACAGAGTTACATCTTTCCCTTCAAGAAGCCTTTCGCTAAGGCTGTTCTTGTGCAATTGGCAAAGGGATATTTGGAAGCCCATAGAGGGCTATGGTGAAAAAGGAAATATCTTCCGTTCAAAACTGGAAAGAAGCTTTCTGAGAAACTGCTCTGTGTTCTTTGAATTCATCTCACAGAGTTACATCTTTCCCTTCAAGAAGCCTTTCGCTAAGGCTGTTCTTGTGGAATTGGCAAAGGAATATTTGGAAGCCCATAGACGGCTATGGTGAAAAAGGAAATATCTTCCGTTCAAAACTGGAAAGAAGCTTTCTGAGAAACTGCTCTGTGTTCTGTGAATTCATCTCACAGAGTTACATCTTTCCCTTCAAGAAGCCTTTCGCTAAGGCTGTTCTTGTGGAATTGGCAAAGGGATATTTGGAAGCCCATAGAGCGCTATGGTGAAAAAGGAAATATCTTCCGTTCAAAACTGGAAAGAAGCTTTCTGAGAAACTGCTCTGTGTTCTGTGAATTCATCTCACAGAGTTACATCTTTCCCTTCAAGAATCCTTTCGCTAAGGCTGTTCTTGTGGAATTGGCAAAGGGATATTTGGAAGCCCATAGAGGGCTATGGTGAAAAAGGAAATATCTTCCGTTCAAAACTGAAAAGAAGCTTTCTGAGAAACTGCTCTGTGTTCTGGTAATTCATCTCACAGAGTTACATCTTTCCCTTCAAGAAGCCTTTGGCTAAGGCTGTTCTTGTGGAATTGGCAAAGGGATATTTGGAAGCCCATAGACGGCTATGGTGAAAAAGGAAATATCTTCCGTTCAAAACTGGAAAGAAGCTTTTTGAGAAACTGCTCTGTGTTCTGTTAATTCATCTCAAAGAGTTACATCTTTCCCTTCAAGAAGCCTTTCGCTAAGGCTGTTCTTGTGGAATTGGCAAAGGGATATTTGGAAGCCCTTAGAGGGCTATGGTGAAAAAGGAAATATCTTCCGTTCAAAACTGGAAAGAAGCTTTCTGAGAAACTGCTCTGTGTTCTGTTAATTCATCTCATAGCGTTACATCTTTCCCTTCAAGGAGCCTTTCGCTAAGGCTGTTCTTGTGGAATTGGCAAAGGGATATTCGGAAGCCCATAGAGGGCTATGGTGAAAAAGGAAATATCTTCCGTTCAAAACTGGAAAGAAGCTTTCTGAGAAACTGCTCTCTGTTCTGTTAATTCATCTCACGGAGTTACATCTTTCCCTTCAAGAATCCTTTCGCTAAGGCTGTTCTTGTGGAATTGGCAAAGGGATATTTGGAAGCCCAAAGAGGGCTATGGTGAAAAAGGAAATATCTTCCGTTCAAAACTGGAAAGAAGCTTTCTGAGAAACTGCTCTGTGTTCTATTAATTCATCTCACAGAGTTTAATCTTTCCCTTCAAGAAGCCTTTCGCTAAGGCTGTTCTTGTGGAATTGGCAAGGCGATAATTGGAAGCCCATAGAGGGCTATGGTGAAAAAGGAAATATCTTCCGTTCAAAACTGGAAAGAAGCTTTCTGAGAAACTGCTCTGTGTTCTGTTAATTCATCTCACAGAGTTACATCTTTCCCTTCAAGGAGCCTTTCGCTAAGGCTGTTCTTGTCGAATTGGCAAAGGGATATTCGGAAGCCCATAGAGGGCTATGGTGAAAAAGTAAATATCTTCCGTTCAAAACTGGAAAGTAGCTTTCTGAGAAACTGCTCTCTGTTCTGTTAATTCATCTCACGGAGTTACATCTTTCCCTTCAAGAATCCTTTCGCTAAGGCTGTTCCTGTGGAATTGGCAAAGGGATATTTGGAAGCCCAAAGAGGGCTATGGTGAAAAAGGAAATATCTTCCGTTCAAAACTGGAAAGAAGCTTTCTGAGAAACTGCTCTGTGTTCTATTAATTCATCTCACAGAGTTAATCTTTCCCTTCAAGAAGCCTTTCGCTAAGGCTGTTCTTGTGGAATTGGCAAGGCGATATTTGGAAGCCCATAGAGGGCTATGGTGAAAAAGGAAATATCTTCTGTTCAAAACTGGAAAGAAGCTTTCTGAGAAACTGCTCTGTGTTTTGTGAATTCATCTCACAGAGTTACATCTTTCCCTTCAAGAAGCCTTTCGCCAAGTCTGTTCTTGTGGAATTGGCAAAGGGATATTTGGAAGCCCATAGAGGCCTATGGTGAAAAAGGAAATATCTTCCGTTCAAAACTGGAAAGAAGCGTTCTGAGAAACTGCTCTGTGTTCTGTTAATTCATCTCACAGAGTTACATCTTTCCCTTCAAGAAGCCTTTCGCTAAGGCTGTTCTTGTGCAATTGGCAAAGGGATATTTGGAAGCCCATAGAGGGCTATGGTGAAAAAGGAAATATCTTCCGTTCAAAACTGGAAAGAAGCTTTCTGAGAAACTGCTCTGTGTTCTGTGAATTCATCTCACAGAGGTACATCTTTCCCTTCAAGAAGCCTTTCGCTAAGGCTGTTCTTGTGGAATTGGCAAAGGGATATTTGGAAGCCCATAGAGGGCTATGGTGAAAAAGGAAATATCTTCCGTTCAAAACTGGAAAGAAGCTTTCTGAGAAACTGCTCTGTGTTCTGTTAATTCATCTCAACGAGTTACATCTTTCCCTTCAAGAAGCCTTTCGCTAAGGCTGTTCTTGTGGAATTGGCAAAGGGATATTTGGAAGCCCATAGAGCGCTATGGTGAAAAAGGAAATATCTTCCGTTCAAAACTGGAAAGAAGCTTTCTGAGAAACTGCTCTGTGTTCTGTGAATTCATCTCACAGAGTTACATCTTTCCCTTCAAGAATCCTTTCGCTAAGGCTGTTCTTGTGGAATTGGCAAAGCGATATTTGGAAGCCCATAGAAGGCTACGGTGAAAAAGGAAATATCTTCCGTTCAAAACTGGAAAGAAGCTTTCTGAGAAACTGCTCTGTGTTCTGTTAATTCATCTCACAGAGTTACATCTTTCCCTTCAAGAAGCCTTTGGCTAACGCTGTTCTTGTGGAATTGACAAAGGGATATTTGGAAGCCCATAGACGGCTATGGTGAAAAAGGAAATATCTTCCGTTCAAAATTGGAAAGAAGCTTTCTGAGAAACTGCTCTGTGTTCTGTGAATTCATCTCACAGAGTTACATCTTTCCCTTCAAGAAGCCTTTCGCTAAGGCTGTTCTTGTGCAATTGGCAAAGGGATATTTGGAAGCCCTTAGAGGGCTATGGTGAAAAAGGAAATATCTTCCGTTCAAAACTGGAAAGAAGCTTTCTGAGAAACTGCTCTGTGTTCTGTTAATTCATCTCACAGAGTTACATCTTTCCCTTCAAGAAGCCTTTCGCTAAGGCTGTTCTTGTGAAATTGGCAAAGGGATATTTGGAAGCCCATAGAGGGCTATGGTGAAAAAGGAAATATCTTCCGTTCAAAACTGGAAAGAAGCTTTCTGAGAAACTGCTCTGTGTTCTGTGAATTCATCTCACAGAGTTACATCTTTCCCTTCAAGAAGTATTTCGCTAAGGCTGTTCTTGTGGATTTGGCAAAGGGATATTTGGAAGCCCATAGAGGGCTATGGTGAAAAAGGAAATATCTTCCGTTCAAAACTGGAAAGAAGCTTTCTGAGAAACTGCTCTGTGTTCTGTTAATTCATCTCAAAGAGTTACATCTTTCCCTTCAAGAAGCCTTTCGCTAAGGCTGTTCTTGTGGAATTGGCAAAGGGATATTTGGAAGCCCATAGAGCGCTATGGTGAAAAAGGAAATATCTTCCGTTCAAAACTGGAAAGAAGCTTTCTGAGAAACTGCTCTGTGTTCTGTTAATTCATCTCACAGAGTTACATCTTTCCCTTCAAGAATCCTTTCACTAAGGCTGTTCTTGTGGAATTGGCAAAGGGATATTTGGAAGCCCATAGAGGGCTATGGTGAAAAAGGAAATATCTTCCGTTCAAAACTGGAAAGAAGATTTCTGAGAAACTGCTCTGTGTTCTGTTAATTCATCTCACAGAGTTACATCTTTCCCTTCAGGAATCCTTTCGCTAAGGCTGTTCTTGTGGAATTGGCAAAGGGATATTTGGAAGCCCATAGACGGCTATGGTGAAAAAGGAAATATCCTCCGTTCAAAACTGGAAAGAAGCTTTCTGAGAAACTGCTCTGTGTTCTGTTAATTCATCTCACAGAGTTACATCTTTCCCTTCAAGAAGCCTTTCGCTAAGGCTGTTCTTGTGGAATTGGCAAAGGGATATTTGGAAGCCCATAGAGGGCTATGGTGAAAAAGGAAATATCTTCCGTTCAAAACTGGAAAGAAGCTTTCTGAGAAACTGCTCTGTGTTTTGTGAATTCATCTCACAGAGTTACATCTTTCCCTTCAAGAAGCCTTTCGCTAAGGCTGTTCTTGTGCAATTGGCAAAGGGATATTTGGAAGCCCATAGAGGGCTATGGTGAAAAAGGAAATATCTTCCGTTCAAAACTGGAAAAAAGCTTTCTGCGAAACTGCTCTGTGTTCTGTTAATTCATCGCACAGTGTTACATCTTTCCCTTCAAGAAGCCTTTGGCTAAGGCTGTTCTTGTGGAATTGGCAAAGGGATATTTGGAAGCCCATAGACGGCTATGGTGAAAAAGGAAATATCTTCCGTTCAAAACTGGAAAGAAGCTTTCTGAGAAACTGCTCTGTGTTCTGTTAATTCATCTCACAGAGTTACATCTTTCCCTTCAGGAATCCTTTCGCTAAGGCTGTTCTTGTGGAATTGGCAAAGGGATATTTGGAAGCCCATAGACGGCTATGGTGAAAAAGGAAATATCTTCCGTTCAAAACTGGAAAGAAGCTTTCTGAGAAACTGCTCTGTGTTCTGTTAATTCATCTCACAGAGTTACATCTTTCCCTTCAAGAAGCCTTTCGCTAAGGCTGTTCTTGTGGAATTGGCAAAGGGATATTTGGAAGCCCATAGAGGGCTATGGTGAAAAAGGAAATATCTTCCGTTCAAAACTGGAAAGAAGCATTCTGAGAAACTGCTCTGTGTTTTGTGAATTCATCTCACAGAGTTACATCTTTCCATTCAAGAAGCCTTTCGCTAAGGCTGTTCTTGTGGAATTGGCAAAGGGATATTTGGAAGCCCATAGAGGGCTATGGTGAAAAAGGCAATATCTTCTGTTCAAAACTGGAAAGAAGCTTTCTGAGAAACTGCTCTGTGTTTTGTGAATTCATCTCACAGAGTTACATCTTTCCCTTCAAGAAGCCTTTCGCCGAGTCTGTTCTTGTGGAATTTGCAAAGGGATATTTGGAAGCCCATAGAGGCCTATGGTGAAAAAGGAAATATCTTCCGTTCAAAACTGGAAAGAAGCGTTCTGAGAAACTGCTCTGTGTTCTGTTAATTCATCTCACAGAGTTACATCTTTCCCTTCAAGAAGCCTTTCGCTAAGGCTGTTCTTGTGCAATTGGCAAAGGGATATTTGGAAGCCCATAGAGGGCTATGGTGAAAAAGGAAATATCTTCCGTTCAAAACTGGAAAGAAGCTTTCTGAGAAACTGCTCTGTGTTCTGTGAATTCATCTCACAGAGTTACATCTTTCCCTTCAAGAAGCCTTTCGCTAAGGCTGTTCTTGTGGAATTGGCAAAGGGATATTTGGAAGCCCATAGAGGGCTATGGTGAAAAAGGAAATATCTTCCGTTCAAAACTGGAAAGAAGCTTTCTGAGAAACTGCTCTGTGTTCTGTTAATTCATCTCAACGAGTTACATCTTTCCCTTCAAGAAGCCTTTCGCTAAGGCTGTTCTTGTGGAATTGGCAAAGGGATATTTGGAAGCCCATAGAGCGCTATGGTGAAAAAGGAAATATCTTCCGTTCAAAACTGGAAGGAAGCTTTCTGAGAAACTGCTCTGTGTTCTGTGAATTCATCTCACAGAGTTACATCTTTCCCTTCAAGAATCCTTTCGCTAAGGCTGTTCTTGTGGAATTGGCAAAGCGATATTTGGAAGCCCATAGAAGGCTACGGTGAAAAAGGAAATATCTTCCGTTCAAAACTGGAAAGAAGCTTTCTGAGAAACTGCTCTGTGTTCTGTTAATTCATCTCACAGAGTTACATCTTTCCCTTCAAGAAGCCTTTGGCTAACGCTGTTCTTGTGGAATTGACAAAGGGATATTTGGAAGCCCATAGACGGCTATGGTGAAAAAGGAAATATCTTCCGTTCAAAATTGGAAAGAAGCTTTCTGAGAAACTGCTCTGTGTTCTGTGAATTCATCTCACAGAGTTACATCTTTCCCTTCAAGAAGCCTTTCGCTAAGGCTGTTCTTGTGGAATTGGCAAAGGGATATTTGGAAGCCCATAGAGGACTATGGTGAAAAAGGAAATATCTTCCGTTCAAAACTGGAAAGAAGCTTTCTCGGAAACTGCTCTGTGTTTTGTGAATTCATCTCACAGAGTTACATCTTTCCCTTCAAGAAGCCTTTCGCCAAGTCTGTTCTTGTGGAATTGGCAAAGGGATATTTGGAAGCCCATAGAGGCCTATGGTGAAAAAGGAAATATCTTCCGTTCAAAACTGGAAAGAAGCTTTCTGAGAAACTGCTCTGTGTTCTGTAAATTCATCTCACAGAGTTACATCTTTCCCTTCAAGAAGCCTTTCGCTAAGGCTGTTCTTGTGCAATTGGCAAAGGGATACTTGGAAGCCCATAGAGGCCTATGGTGAAAAAGGAAATATCTTCCGTTCAAAACTGGAAAGAAGCTTTCTGAGAAACTGCTCTGTGTTCTGTGAATTCATCTCACAGAGTTACATCTTTCCCTTCAAGAAGCCTTTCGCTAAGGCTGTTCTTGTGGAATTGGCAAAGGGATATTTGGAAGCCCATAGAGGGCTATGGTGAAAAAGGAAATATCTTCCGTTCAAAACTGGAAAGAAGCTTTCTGAGAAACTGCTGTGTGTTCTGTTAATTCATCTCAAAGAATTACATCTTTCCCTTCAAGAAGCCTTTCGCTAAGGCTGTTCTTGTGGAATTGGCAAAGGGATATTTGGAAGCCCATAGAGCGCTATGGTGATAAAGGAAATATCTTCCGTTCAAAACTGGAAAGAAGCTTTCTGAGAAACTGCTCTGTGTTCTGTGAATTCATCTCACAGAGTTACATCTTTCCCTTGAAGAAGCCTTTCGCTAAGGCTGTTCTTGTGGAATTGGCAAAGGGATATTTGGAAGCCCATAGAGGGCTATGGTGAAAAAGGAAATATCTTCCGTTCAAAACTGGAAAGAAGCTTTCTGAGAAACTGCTCTGTGTTCTGTTAATTCATCTCACAGAGTTACATCTTTCCCTTCAAGAAGCCTTTGGCTAAGGCTGTTCTTGTGGAATTGGCAAAGGGATATTTGGAAGCCCATAGACGGCTATGGTGAAAAAGGAAATATCTTCCGTTCAAAATTGGAAAGAAGCTTTCTGAGAAACTGCTCTGTGTTCTGTGAATTCGTCTCACAGAGTTGCTTCTTTCCTTTCAAGAAGCCTTTCGCTAAGGCTATTCTTCTGGAATTGGCAAAGGGATATTTGGAAGCCCATAGAGGGCTATGGTGAAAAAGGAAATATCTTCCGTTCAAAACTGGAAAGAAGCTTTCTGAGAAACTGCTCTGTGTTCTCTGAATTCATCTCACAGAGTTACATCTTTCCCTTCAAGAAGCCTTTCGCTAAGGCTGATCTTGGGGAATTGGCAAAGGGATATTTTTAAGCCCACAGAGGGCTATGGTGAAAAAGGAAATATCTTCCGTTCAAAACTGGAAAGAAGCTTTCTGAGAAACTGCTCTGTGTTCTGTGAATTCATCTCACAGAGTTACATCTTTCCCTTCAAGAAGCCCTTCGCTAAGGCTGTTCTTGTGGAATTGGCAAAGGGATATTTAGAAGCCCATAGAGGGCTATGGTGAAAAAGGAAATATCTTCCGTTCAAAACTGGAAAGAAGCTTTCTGAGAAACTGCTCTCTGTTCTGTTAATTCATCGCACAGTGTTACATCTTTCCCTTCAAGAAGCCTTTGGCTAAGGCTGTTCTTGTGGAATTGGCAAAGGGATATTTGGAAGCCCATAGAGGGCTATGGTGAAAAAGGAAATATCTTCCGTTCAAAACTGGAAAGAAGCTTTCTGAGAAACTGCTCTGTGTTCTGTTAATTCATCTCACAGAGTTACATCTTTCCCTTCAGGAATCCTTTCGCTAAGGCTGTTCTTGTGGAATTGGCAAAGGGATATTTGGAAGCCCATAGACGGCTATGGTGAAAAAGGAAATATCTTCCGTTCAAAACTGGAAAGAAGCTTTCTGAGAAACTGCTCTGTGTTCTGTTAATTCATCTCACAGAGTTACATCTTTCCCTTCAAGAAGCCTTTCGCTAAGGCTGTTCTTGTGGAATTGGCAAAGGGATATTTGGAAGCCCATAGAGGGCTATGGTGAAAAAGGAAATATCTTCCGTTCAAAACTGGAAAAAAGCTTTCTGAGAAAATGCTCTGTGTTTTGTGAATTCATCTCACAGAGTTACATGTTTCCCTTCAAGAAGCCTTTCGCTAAGGCTGTTCTTGTGCAATTGGCAAAGGGATATTTGGAAGCCCATAGAGGGCTATGGTGAAAAAGGAAATATCTTCCGTTCAAAACTGGAAAGAAGCTTTCTGAAAAACTGCTCTGTGTTCTGTTAATTCATCTCACAGAGTTACATCTTTCCCTTCAAGAAGCCTTTCGCTAAGGCTGTTCTTGTGCAATTGGCAAAGGGATATTTGGAAGCCCATAGAGGGCTATGGTGAAAAAGGAAATATCTTCCGTTCAAAACTGGAAAGAAGCTTTCTGAGAAACTGCTCTGTGTTCTTTGAATTCATCTCACAGAGTTACATCTTTCCCTTCAAGAAGCCTTTCGCTAAGGCTGTTCTTGTGGAATTGGCAAAGGAATATTTGGAAGCCCATAGACGGCTATGGTGAAAAAGGAAATATCTTCCGTTCAAAACTGGAAAGAAGCTTTCTGAGAAACTGCTCTGTGTTCTGTGAATTCATCTCACAGAGTTACATCTTTCCCTTCAAGAAGCCTTTCGCTAAGGCTGTTCTTGTGGAATTGGCAAAGGGATATTTGGAAGCCCATAGAGCGCTATGGTGAAAAAGGAAATATCTTCCGTTCAAAACTGGAAAGAAGCTTTCTGAGAAACTGCTCTGTGTTCTGTGAATTCATCTCACAGAGTTACATCTTTCCCTTCAAGAATCCTTTCGCTAAGGCTGTTCTTGTGGAATTGGCAAAGGGATATTTGGAAGCCCATAGAGGGCTATGGTGAAAAAGGAAATATCTTCCGTTCAAAACTGAAAAGAAGCTTTCTGAGAAACTGCTCTGTGTTCTGGTAATTCATCTCACAGAGTTACATCTTTCCCTTCAAGAAGCCTTTGGCTAAGGCTGTTCTTGTGGAATTGGCAAAGGGATATTTGGAAGCCCATAGACGGCTATGGTGAAAAAGGAAATATCTTCCGTTCAAAACTGGAAAGAAGCTTTTTGAGAAACTGCTCTGTGTTCTGTTAATTCATCTCAAAGAGTTACATCTTTCCCTTCAAGAAGCCTTTCGCTAAGGCTGTTCTTGTGGAATTGGCAAAGGGATATTTGGAAGCCCTTAGAGGGCTATGGTGAAAAAGGAAATATCTTCCGTTCAAAACTGGAAAGAAGCTTTCTGAGAAACTGCTCTGTGTTCTGTTAATTCATCTCATAGCGTTACATCTTTCCCTTCAAGGAGCCTTTCGCTAAGGCTGTTCTTGTGGAATTGGCAAAGGGATATTCGGAAGCCCATAGAGGGCTATGGTGAAAAAGGAAATATCTTCCGTTCAAAACTGGAAAGAAGCTTTCTGAGAAACTGCTCTCTGTTCTGTTAATTCATCTCACGGAGTTACATCTTTCCCTTCAAGAATCCTTTCGCTAAGGCTGTTCTTGTGGAATTGGCAAAGGGATATTTGGAAGCCCAAAGAGGGCTATGGTGAAAAAGGAAATATCTTCCGTTCAAAACTGGAAAGAAGCTTTCTGAGAAACTGCTCTGTGTTCTATTAATTCATCTCACAGAGTTTAATCTTTCCCTTCAAGAAGCCTTTCGCTAAGGCTGTTCTTGTGGAATTGGCAAGGCGATAATTGGAAGCCCATAGAGGGCTATGGTGAAAAAGGAAATATCTTCCGTTCAAAACTGGAAAGAAGCTTTCTGAGAAACTGCTCTGTGTTCTGTTAATTCATCTCACAGAGTTACATCTTTCCCTTCAAGGAGCCTTTCGCTAAGGCTGTTCTTGTCGAATTGGCAAAGGGATATTCGGAAGCCCATAGAGGGCTATGGTGAAAAAGTAAATATCTTCCGTTCAAAACTGGAAAGTAGCTTTCTGAGAAACTGCTCTCTGTTCTGTTAATTCATCTCACGGAGTTACATCTTTCCCTTCAAGAATCCTTTCGCTAAGGCTGTTCCTGTGGAATTGGCAAAGGGATATTTGGAAGCCCAAAGAGGGCTATGGTGAAAAAGGAAATATCTTCCGTTCAAAACTGGAAAGAAGCTTTCTGAGAAACTGCTCTGTGTTCTATTAATTCATCTCACAGAGTTAATCTTTCCCTTCAAGAAGCCTTTCGCTAAGGCTGTTCTTGTGGAATTGGCAAGGCGATATTTGGAAGCCCATAGAGGGCTATGGTGAAAAAGGAAATATCTTCTGTTCAAAACTGGAAAGAAGCTTTCTGAGAAACTGCTCTGTGTTTTGTGAATTCATCTCACAGAGTTACATCTTTCCCTTCAAGAAGCCTTTCGCCAAGTCTGTTCTTGTGGAATTGGCAAAGGGATATTTGGAAGCCCATAGAGGCCTATGGTGAAAAAGGAAATATCTTCCGTTCAAAACTGGAAAGAAGCGTTCTGAGAAACTGCTCTGTGTTCTGTTAATTCATCTCACAGAGTTACATCTTTCCCTTCAAGAAGCCTTTCGCTAAGGCTGTTCTTGTGCAATTGGCAAAGGGATATTTGGAAGCCCATAGAGGGCTATGGTGAAAAAGGAAATATCTTCCGTTCAAAACTGGAAAGAAGCTTTCTGAGAAACTGCTCTGTGTTCTGTGAATTCATCTCACAGAGGTACATCTTTCCCTTCAAGAAGCCTTTCGCTAAGGCTGTTCTTGTGGAATTGGCAAAGGGATATTTGGAAGCCCATAGAGGGCTATGGTGAAAAAGGAAATATCTTCCGTTCAAAACTGGAAAGAAGCTTTCTGAGAAACTGCTCTGTGTTCTGTTAATTCATCTCAACGAGTTACATCTTTCCCTTCAAGAAGCCTTTCGCTAAGGCTGTTCTTGTGGAATTGGCAAAGGGATATTTGGAAGCCCATAGAGCGCTATGGTGAAAAAGGAAATATCTTCCGTTCAAAACTGGAAAGAAGCTTTCTGAGAAACTGCTCTGTGTTCTGTGAATTCATCTCACAGAGTTACATCTTTCCCTTCAAGAATCCTTTCGCTAAGGCTGTTCTTGTGGAATTGGCAAAGCGATATTTGGAAGCCCATAGAAGGCTACGGTGAAAAAGGAAATATCTTCCGTTCAAAACTGGAAAGAAGCTTTCTGAGAAACTGCTCTGTGTTCTGTTAATTCATCTCACAGAGTTACATCTTTCCCTTCAAGAAGCCTTTGGCTAACGCTGTTCTTGTGGAATTGACAAAGGGATATTTGGAAGCCCATAGACGGCTATGGTGAAAAAGGAAATATCTTCCGTTCAAAATTGGAAAGAAGCTTTCTGAGAAACTGCTCTGTGTTCTGTGAATTCATCTCACAGAGTTACATCTTTCCCTTCAAGAAGCCTTTCGCTAAGGCTGTTCTTGTGCAATTGGCAAAGGGATATTTGGAAGCCCTTAGAGGGCTATGGTGAAAAAGGAAATATCTTCCGTTCAAAACTGGAAAGAAGCTTTCTGAGAAACTGCTCTGTGTTCTGTTAATTCATCTCACAGAGTTACATCTTTCCCTTCAAGAAGCCTTTCGCTAAGGCTGTTCTTGTGAAATTGGCAAAGGGATATTTGGAAGCCCATAGAGGGCTATGGTGAAAAAGGAAATATCTTCCGTTCAAAACTGGAAAGAAGCTTTCTGAGAAACTGCTCTGTGTTCTGTGAATTCATCTCACAGAGTTACATCTTTCCCTTCAAGAAGTATTTCGCTAAGGCTGTTCTTGTGGATTTGGCAAAGGGATATTTGGAAGCCCATAGAGGGCTATGGTGAAAAAGGAAATATCTTCCGTTCAAAACTGGAAAGAAGCTTTCTGAGAAACTGCTCTGTGTTCTGTTAATTCATCTCAAAGAGTTACATCTTTCCCTTCAAGAAGCCTTTCGCTAAGGCTGTTCTTGTGGAATTGGCAAAGGGATATTTGGAAGCCCATAGAGCGCTATGGTGAAAAAGGAAATATCTTCCGTTCAAAACTGGAAAGAAGCTTTCTGAGAAACTGCTCTGTGTTCTGTTAATTCATCTCACAGAGTTACATCTTTCCCTTCAAGAATCCTTTCACTAAGGCTGTTCTTGTGGAATTGGCAAAGGGATATTTGGAAGCCCATAGAGGGCTATGGTGAAAAAGGAAATATCTTCCGTTCAAAACTGGAAAGAAGCTTTCTGAGAAACTGCTCTGTGTTCTGTTAATTCATCGCACAGAGTTACATCTTTCCCTTCAAGAAGCCTTTCGCTAAGGCTGTTCTTGTGCAATTGGCAAAGGGATATTTGGAAGCCCATAGAGGGCTATGGTGAAAAAGGAAATATCTTCCGTTCAAAACTGGAAAGAAGCTTTCTGAGAAACTGCTCTGTGTTCTGTGAATTCATCTCACAGAGTTACATCTTTCCCTTCAAGAAGCCTTTCGCTAAGGCTGTTCTTGTGGAATTGGCAAAGGGATATTTGGAAGCCCATAGAGCGCTATGGTGAAAAAGGAAATATCTTCCGTTCAAAACTGGAAAGAAGCTTTCTGAGAAACTGCTCTGTGTTCTGTTAATTCATCTCAACGAGTTACATCTTTCCCTTCAAGAAGCCTTTCGCTAAGGCTGTTCTTGTGGAATTGGCAAAGGGATATTTGGAAGCCCATAGAGCGCTATGGTGAAAAAGGAAATATCTTCCGTTCAAAACTGGAAAGAAGCTTTCTGAGAAACTGCTCTGTGTTCTGTTAATTCATCTCACAGAGTTACATCTTTCCCTTGAAGAAGCCTTTCGCTAAGGTTGTTCTTGTGGAATTGGCAAAGCGATATTTGGAAGCCCATAGAGGGCTATGGTGAAAAAGGAAATATCTTCCGTTCAAAACTGGAAAGAAGCTTTCTGAGAAACTGCTCTGTGTTCTGTGAATTCATCTCACAGAGTTACATCTTTCCCTTCAAGAAGCCTTTCGCTAAGGCTGTTCTTGTGGAATTGGCAAAGGGATATTTGGAAGCCCATAGAGGGCTATGGTGAAAAAGGAAATATCTTCCGTTCAAAACTGGAAAGAAGCTTTCTGAGAAACTGCTCTGTGTTCTGTGAATTCATCTCACAGAGTTACATCTTTCCCTTCAAGAAGCCTTTCGCTAAGGCTGTTCTTGTGGAATTGGCAAAGCGATATTCGGAAACCCATAGAGGGCTATGGTGAAAAAGGAAATATCTTCCGTTCAAAACTGGAAAGAAGCTTTCTGAGAAACTGCTCTGTGTTCTGTTAATTCATCTCACAGAGTTACATCTTTCCCTTCAAGAAGCCTTTCGCTAAGGCTGTTCTTGAGGAATTGGCAAAGGGATATCTGGAAGCCCATAGACGGCTATGGTGAAAAAGGAAATATCTTCTGTTCAAAACTGGAAAGAAGCTTTCTGAGAAACTGCTCTGTGTTCTGTGAATTCATCTCACAGAGTTACATCTTTCCCTTCAAGAAGCCTTTCGCTAAGGCTGTTCTTGTGGAATTGGCAAAGCGATATTTGGAAACCCATAGAGGCCTATGGTGAAAAAGGAAATACCTTCCGTTCAAAACTGGAAAGAAGCTTTCTGAGAAACTGCTCTGTGTTCTGTTAATTCATCTCACAGAGTTACATCTTTCCCTTCAAGAAGCCTTTCGCTAAGGCTGTTCTTGTGGAATTGGCAAAGGGATATTTGGAAGCCCATAGAGGGCTATGGTGAAAAAGGAATATCTTCCGTTCAAAACTTGAAAGAAGCTTTCTGAGAAACTGCTCTGTGTTCTGTGAATTCATCTCACAGAGTTACATCTTTCCCTTCAAGAAGCCTTTGGCTAAGGCTGTTCTTGTGGAATTGGCAAAGGGATATTTGGAAGCCCATAGACGGCTATGGTGAAAAACGAAATATCTTCCGTTAAAAATTGGAAAGAAGCTTTCTGAGAAACTGCTCTGTGTTCTGTGAATTCATCTCACAGAGTTACTTCTTTCCCTTCAAGAAGCCTTTCGCTAAGGCTGTTCTTGTAGAATTGGCAAAGGGATATTTGGAAGCCCATAGAGGCCTATGGCGAAAAAGGAAATATCTTCCGTTCAAAACTGGAAAGAAGCTTTCTGAGAAACTGCTCTGTGTTCTGTGAATTCATCTCACAGAGTTACATCTTTCCCTTCACGAAGCCTTTCGCTAAGGCTGATCTTGTGGAATTGGCAAAGGGATATTTTTAAGCCCACAGAGGGCTATGGTGAAAAAGGAAATATCTTCCGTTCAAAACTGGAAAGAAGCTTTCTGAGAAACTGCTCTGTGTTCTCTGAATTCATCTCGCAGAGTTACATCTTTCCCTTCAAGAAGCCTTTGGCTAAGGCTGTTCTTGTGGAATTGGCAAAGGGATATTTGGAAGCCCATAGAGGGCTATGGTGAAAAAGGAAATATCTTCCGTTCAAAACTGGAAAGAAGCTTTCTGAGAAACTGCTCTGTGTTCTGTTAATTCATCTCACAGAGTTACATCTTTCCCTTGAAGAAGCCTTTCGCTAAGGTTGTTCTTGTGGAATTGGCAAAGCGATATTTGGAAGCCCATAGAGGGCTATGGTGAAAAAGGAAGTATATTCCGTTCAAAACTGGAAAGAAGCTTTCTGAGAAAGTGCTCTGTGTTCTGTGAATTCATCTCACAGAGTTACATCTTTCCCTTCAAGAAGCCTTTCGCTAAGGCTGTTCTTGTGGAATTGGCAAAGGGATATTTGGAAGCCCATAGAGGCCTATGGTGAAAAAGGAAATACCTTCCGTTCAAAACTGGAAAGAAGCTTTCTGAGAAACTGCTCTGTGTTCTGTGAATTCATCTCACAGAGTTACATCTTTCCCTTCAAGAAGCCTTTCGCTAATGCTGTTCTTTTGGAATTGGCAAAGGGATATTTGGAAGCCCATAGAGGCCTATGGTGAAAAAGGAAATATCTTCCGTTCAAAACTGGAAAGAAGCTTTCTGAGAAACTGCTCTGTGTTCTGTAAATTCATCTCACAGAGTTACATCTTTCCCTTCAAGAAGCCTTTCGCTAAGGCTGTTCTTGTGGAATTGGCAAAGGGATATTTGGAAGCCCATAGAGGGCTATGGTGGAAAAGGAAATATCTTCCGTTCAAAACTGGAAAGAAGCTTTCTGAGAAACTGCTCTGTGTTCTGTGAATTCATCTCACAGAGTTACATCTTTCCCTTCAAGAAGCCTTTCGCTAAGGCTGTTCTTGTGGAATTGACAAAGCGATATTTGGAAGCCCGTAGAGGGCTATGGTGAAAAAGGAAATATCTTCCGTTCAAAACTGGAAAGAAGCTTTCTGAGAAACTGCTCTGTGTTCTGTGAATTCATCTCACAGAGTTACATCTTTCCCTTCAGGAAGCCTTTCGCTAAGGCTGTTCTTGTGGAATTGGCAAAGCGATATTTGGAATCCCATAGAGGCCTATGGTGAAAAAGGAAATATCTTCCGTTCAAAACTGGAAAGAAGCTTTCTGAGAAACTGCTCTGTGTTCTGTGAATTCATCTCACAGAGTTACATCTTTCCCTTCAAGAAGCCTTTAGCTAAGGCTGTTCTTGTGGAATTGGCAAAAGGATATTTGGAAGCCCATAGAGCGCTATGGTGAAAAAGGAAATATCTTCCGTTCAAAACTGGAAAGAAGCTTTCTGAGAAACTGCTCTGTGTTCTGGTAATTCATCTCACAGAGTTACATCTTTCCCTTCAAGAAGCCTTTCGCTAAGGCTGTTCTTGTGGAAATGGCAAAGGGATATTTGGAAGCCCATAGAGGCCTATGGTGAAAAAGGAAATATCTTCCGTTCAAAAGTGGAAAGAAGCTTTCTGAGAAACTGCTCTGTGTTCTGTGAATTCATCTCACAGAGTTACATCTTTCCCTTCAAGAAGCCTTTCGCTAAGGCTGTTCTTGTCGAATTGGCAAAGGGATATTTGGAAGCCCATAGACGGCTACGGTGAAAAAGGAAATATCTTCCGTTCAAAACTGGAAAGAAGCTTTCTGAGAATCTGCTCTGTGTTCTGTGAATTCATCTCACAGAGTTACATCTTTCCCTTCAAGAAGCCTTTCGCTAAGGCTGTTCTTGTGGAATTGGCAAAGGGATATTTGGAAGCCCATAGAGGGCTATGGTGAAAAAGGAATATCTTCCGTTCAAAACTTGAAAGAAGCTTTCTGAGAAACTGCTCTGTGTTCTGTGAATTCATCTCACAGAGTTACATCTTTCCCTTCAAGAAGCCTTTGGCTAAGGCTGTTCTTGTGGAATTGGCAAAGGGATATTTGGAAGCCCATAGACGGCTATGGTGAAAAACGAAATATCTTCCGTTCAAAATTGGAAAGAAGCTTTCTGAGAAACTGCTCTGTGTTCTGTGAATTCATCTCACAGAGTTACTTCTTTCCCTTCAAGAAGCCTTTCGCTAAGGCTGTTCTTGTAGAATTGGCAAAGGGATATTTGGAAGCCCATAGAGGCCTATGGCGAAAAAGGAAATATCTTCCGTTCAAAACTGGAAAGAAGCTTTCTGAGAAACTGCTCTGTGTTCTGTGAATTCATCTCACAGAGTTACATCTTTCCCTTCAAGAAGCCTTTCGCTAAGGCTGTTCTTGTGGAATTGTCAAAGGGATATTTGGAAGCCCATAGAGGGCTATGGTGAAAAAGGAAATATCTTCCGTTCAAAACTGGAAAGAAGCTTTCTGAGAAACTGCTCTGTGTTCTGTTAATTCATCTCACAGAGTTACATCTTTCCCTTCAAGAAGCCTTTCGCTAAGGTTGTTCTTGTGGAATTGGCAAAGCGATATTTGGAAGCCCATAGAGGGCTGTGGTGAAAAAGGAAATATCTTCCATTCAAAACTGGAAAGAAGCTTTCTGAGAAACTGCTCTGTGTTCTGTGAATTCATCTCACAGAGTTACATCTTTCCATTCACGAAGCCTTTCGCTAAGGCTGTTCTTGTGGAATTGGCAAAGGGATATTTGGAAGCCCCTAGAGGGCTATGGTGAAAAAGGAAATATCTTCCGTTCAAAACTGGAAAGAAGCTTTCTGAGAAACTGCTCTGTGTTCTGTTAATTCATCTCACAGAGTTACATCTTTCCCTTCATAAGCCTTTGGCTAAGGCTGTTCTTGTGGAATTGGCAAAGGGATATTTGGAAGCCCATAGAGGGCTATGGTGAAAAAGGAAATATCTTCCGTTCAAAACTGGAAAGAAGCTTTCTGAGAAACTGCTCTGTGTTCTGTTAATTCATCTCACAGAGTTACATCTTTCCCTTCAAGAAGCCTTTCGCTAAGGCTGTTCTTGTGGAATTGGCAAAGGGATATTTGGAAGCCCATAGAGCGCTATGGTGAAAAAGGAAATATCTTCCGTTCAAAACTGGAAAGAAGCTTTCTGAAAAACTGCTCTGTGTTCTGTGAATTCATCTCACAGAGTTACATCTTTCCCTTCAAGAAGCCTTTCGCTAAGGCTGTTCTTGTGGAATTGGCAAAGGGATATTTGGAAGCCCATAGACGGCTATGGTGAAAAAGGAAATATCTTCCGTTCAAAAGTGGAAAGAAGCTTTCTGAGAAACTGCTCTGTGTTCCGTGAATTCATCTCACAGAGTTACATCTTTCCCTTCAAGAAGCCCTTCGCTACGGCTGTTCTTGAGGAATTGGAAAAGGGATATTTGGAAGCCCATACACGGCTATGGTGAAAAAGGAAATATCTTCCCTTCAAAACTGGAAAGAAGCTTTCTGAGAAACTGCTCTGTGTTCTGTTAATTCATCTCACAGAGTTACATCTTTCCCTTCAAGAAGCCTTTCGCTAAGGCTGTTCTTGTGGAATTGGCAAAGCGATATTTGGAAGCCCATAGAGGGCTATGGTGAAAAAGGAAATATCTTCCGTTCAAAACTGGAAAGAAGCTTTCTGAGAAACTGCTCTGTGTTCTGTAAATTCATCTCACAGAGTTACATCTTTCCCTTCAAGAAGCCTTTCGCTAAGGCTGATCTTGTGGAATTGGCAAAGGGATATTTTTAAGCCCATAGAGGGCTATGTTGAAAAAGGAAATATCTTCCGTTCAAAACTGGAAAGAAGCTTTCTGAGAAACTGCTCTGTGTTCTGTTAATTCATCTCACAGAGTTACATCTTTCCCTTCAAGAAGCCTTTCGCTAAGGCTGTTCTTGTGGAATTGGCAAAGGGATATTTGGAAGCCCATAGAGGGCTATGGTGAAAAAGGAAATATCTTCCGTTCAAAACTGGAAAGAAGCTTTCTGAGAAACTGCTCTGTGTTCTGTTAATTCATCTCACAGAGTTACATCTTTCCCTTGAAGAAGCCTTTCGCTAAGGTTGTTCTTGTGGAATTGGCAAAGGGATATTTGGAAGCCCATAGAGGGCTATGGTGAAAAAGGAAATATCTTCCGTTCAAAACTGGAAAGAAGCTTTCTGAGAAACTGCTCTGTGTTCTGTGAATTCATCTCACAGAGTTACATCTTTCCCTTCAAGAAGCCTTTCGCTAAAGCTGTTCTTGTGGAATTGGCAAAGGGATAGTTGGAAGCCCATAGAGGGCTATGGTGAAAAAGGAAATATCTTCCGTTCAAAACTGGAAAGAAGCTTTCTGAGAAACTGCTCTGTGTTCTGTGAATTCATCTCACAGAGTGACATCTTTCCCTTCAAGAAGCCTTTCGCTAAGGCTGTTCTTGAGGAATTGGCAAAGGGATATTTTGAAGCCAATAGACGGCTATGGTGAAAAAGGAAATATCTTCCGTTCAAAACTGGAAAGAAGCTTTCTGAGAAACTGCTTTGTGTTCTGTGAATTCATCTCACAGAGTTACATCTTTCCCTTCAAGAAGCCTTTCGCTAAGGCTGTTCTTGTGGAATTGGGAAAGCGATATTTGGAAACCCATTGAGGGCTATGGTGAAAAAGGAAATAACTTCCGTTCAAAACTGGAAAGAAGCTTTCTGAGAAACTGCTCTGTGTTCTCTGAATTCATCTCACAGAGTTACATCTTTCCCTTCAAGAAGCCTTTCGCTAAGGCTGTTCTTGTGGAATTGGCAAAGGGATATTTGGAAGCCCATAGAGGGCTATGGTGGAAAAGGAAATATCTTCCGTTCAAAACTGGAAAGAAGCTTTCTGAGAAACTGCTCTGTGTTCTGTGAATTCATCTCACAGAGTTACATCTTTCCCTTCAAGAAGCCTTTCGCTAAGGCTGTTCTTGTGGAATTGACAAAGCGATATTTGGAAGCCCGTAGAGGGCTATGGTGAAAAAGGAAATATCTTCCGTTCAAAACTGGAAAGAAGCTTTCTGAGAAACTGCTCTGTGTTCTGTGAATTCATCTCACAGAGTTACATCTTTCCCTTCAGGAAGCCTTTCGCTAAGGCTGTTCTTGTGGAATTGGCAAAGCGATATTTGGAATCCCAAAGAGGCCTATGGTGAAAAAGGAAATATCTTCCGTTCAAAACTGGAAAGAAGCTTTCTGAGAAACTGCTCTGTGTTCTGTGAATTCATCTCACAGAGTTACATCTTTCCCTTCAAGAAGCCTTTCGCTAAGGCTGTTCTTGTGGAAATGGCAAAGGGATATTTGGAAGCCCATAGAGGCCTATGGTGAAAAAGGAAATATCTTCCGTTCAAAAGTGGAAAGAAGCTTTCTGAGAAACTGCTCTGTGTTCTGTGAATTCATCTCACAGAGTTACATCTTTCCCTTCAAGAAGCCTTTCGCTAAGGCTGTTCTTGTCGAATTGGCAAAGGGATATTTGGAAGCCCATAGACGGCTACGGTGAAAAAGGAAATATCTTCCGTTCAAAAGTGGAAAGAAGCTTTCTGAGAAACTGCTCTGTGTTCTGTTAATTCATCTCACAGAGTTACATCTTTCCCTTCAAGAAGCCTTTCGCTAAGGCTGTTCTTGTGGAATTGGCAAAGGGATATTTGGAAGCCCATAGAGGGCTATGGTGAAAAAGGAATATCTTCCGTTCAAAACTTGAAAGAAGCTTTCTGAGAAACTGCTCTGTGTTCTGTGAATTCATCTCACTGAGTTACATCTTTCCCTTCAAGAAGCCTTTGGCTAAGGCTGTTCTTGTGGAATTGGCAAAGGGATATTTGGAAGCCCATAGACGGCTATGGTGAAAAACGAAATATCTTCCGTTCAAAATTGGAAAGAAGCTTTCTGAGAAACTGCTCTGTGTTCTGTGAATTCATCTCACAGAGTTACTTCTTTCCCTTCAAGAAGCCTTTCGCTAAGGCTGTTCTTGTAGAATTGGCAAAGGGATATTTGGAAGCCCATAGAGGCCTATGGCGAAAAAGGAAATATCTTCCGTTCAAAACTGGAAAGAAGCTTTCTGAGAAACTGCTCTGTGTTCTGTGAATTCATCTCACAGAGTTACATCTTTCCCTTCACGAAGCCTTTCGCTAAGGCTGATCTTGTGGAATTGGCAAAGGGATATTTTTAAGCCCACAGAGGGCTATGGTGAAAAAGGAAATATCTTCCGTTCAAAACTGGAAAGAAGCTTTCTGAGAAACTGCTCTGTGTTCTCTGAATTCATCTCGCAGAGTTACATCTTTCCCTTCAAGAAGCCTTTGGCTAAGGCTGTTCTTGTGGAATTGGCAAAGGGATATTTGGAAGCCCATAGAGGGCTATGGTGAAAAAGGAAATATCTTCCGTTCAAAACTGGAAAGAAGCTTTCTGAGAAACTGCTCTGTGTTCTGTTAATTCATCTCACAGAGTTACATCTTTCCCTTGAAGAAGCCTTTCGCTAAGGTTGTTCTTGTGGAATTGGCAAAGCGATATTTGGAAGCCCATAGAGGGCTATGGTGAAAAAGGAAATATCTTCCGTTCAAAACTGGAAAGAAGCTTTCTGAGAAAGTGCTCTGTGTTCTGTGAATTCATCTCACAGAGTTACATCTTTCCCTTCAAGAAGCCTTTCGCTAAGGCTGTTCTTGTGGAATTGGCAAAGGGATATTTGGAAGCCCATAGAGGCCTATGGTGAAAAAGGAAATACCTTCCGTTCAAAACTGGAAAGAAGCTTTCTGAGAAACTGCTCTGTGTTCTGTTAATTCATCTCACAGAGTTACATCTTTCCCTTCAAGAAGCCTTTCGCTAAGGCTGTTCTTTTGGAATTGGCAAAGGGATATTTGGAAGCCCATAGAGGCCTATGGTGAAAAAGGAAATATCTTCCGTTCAAAACTGGAAAGAAGCTTTCTGAGAAACTGTTCTGTGTTCTGTAAATTCATCTCACAGAGTTACATCTTTCCCTTCAAGAAGCCTTTCGCTAAGGCTGTTCTTGTGGAATTGGCAAAGGGATATTTGGAAGCCCATAGAGGGCTATGGTGGAAAAGGAAATATCTTCCGTTCAAAACTGGAAAGAAGCTTTCTGAGAAACTGCTCTGTGTTCTGTTAATTCATCTCACAGAGTTACATCTTTCCCTTCAAGAAGCCTTTCGCTAAGGCTGTTCTTGTGGAATTGACAAAGCGATATTTGGAAGCCCGTAGAGGGCTATGGTGAAAAAGGAAATATCTTCCGTTCAAAACTGGAAAGAAGCTTTCTGAGAAACTGCTCTGTGTTCTGTGAATTCATCTCACAGAGTTACATCTTTCCCTTCAGGAAGCCTTTCGCTAAGGCTGTTCTTGTGGAATTGGCAAAGCGATATTTGGAATCCCATAGAGGCCTATGGTGAAAAAGGAAATATCTTCCGTTCAAAACTGGAAAGAAGCTTTCTGAGAAACTGCTCTGTGTTCTGTGAATTCATCTCACAGAGTTACATCTTTCCCTTCAAGAAGCCTTTAGCTAAGGCTGTTCTTGTGGAATTGGCAAAGGGATATTTGGAATCCCATAGAGCGCTATGGTGAAAAAGGAAATATCTTCCGTTCAAAACTGGAAAGAAGCTTTCTGAGAAACTGCTCTGTGTTCTGGTAATTCATCTCACAGAGTTACATCTTTCCCTTCAAGAAGCCTTTCGCTAAGGCTGTTCTTGTGGAAATGGCAAAGGGATATTTGGAAGCCCATAGAGGCCTATGGTGAAAAAGGAAATATCTTCCGTTCAAAAGTGGAAAGAAGCTTTCTGAGAAACTGCTCTGTGTTCTGTGAATTCATCTCACAGAGTTACATCTTTCCCTTCAAGAAGCCTTTCGCTAAGGCTGTTCTTGTCGAATTGGCAAAGGGATATTTGGAAGCCCATAGACGGCTACGGTGAAAAAGGAAATATCTTCCGTTCAAAACTGGAAAGAAGCTTTCTGAGAAACTGCTCTGTGTTCTGTGAATTCATCTCACAGAGTTACATCTTTCCCTTCAAGAAGCCTTTCGCTAAGGCTGTTCTTGTGGAATTGGCAAAGGGATATTTGGAAGCCCATAGAGGGCTATGGTGAAAAAGGAATATCTTCCGTTCAAAACTTGAAAGAAGCTTTCTGAGAAACTGCTCTGTGTTCTGTGAATTCATCTCACAGAGTTACATCTTTCCCTTCAAGAAGCCTTTGGCTAAGGCTCTTCTTGTGGAATTGGCAAAGGGATATTTGGAAGCCCATAGACGGCTATGGTGAAAAACGAAATACCTTCCGTTCAAAATTGGAAAGAAGCTTTCTGAGAAACTGCTCTGTGTTCTGTGAATTCATCTCACAGAGTTACTTCTTTCCCTTCAAGAAGCCTTTCGCTAAGGCTGTTCTTGTAGAATTGGCAAAGGGATATTTGGAAGCCCTTAGAGGCCTATGGCGAAAAAGGAAATATCTTCCGTTCAAAACTGGAAAGAAGCTTTCTGAGAAACTGCTCTGTGTTCTGTGAATTCATCTCACAGAGTTACATCTTTCCCTTCAAGAAGCCTTTCGCTAAGGCTGTTCTTGTGGAATTGGCAAAGGGATATTTGGAAGCCCATAGAGGGCTATGGTGAAAAAGGAAATATCTTCCGTTCAAAACTGGAAAGAAGCTTTCTGAGAAACTGCTCTGTGTTCTGTTAATTCATCTCACAGAGTTACATCTTTCCCTTCAAGAAGCCTTTCGCTAAGGTTGTTCTTGTGGAATTGGCAAAGCGATATTTGGAAGCCCATAGAGGGCTGTGGTGAAAAAGGAAATATCTTCCATTCAAAACTGGAAAGAAGCTTTCTGAGAAACTGCTCTGTGTTCTGTGAATTCATCTCACAGAGTTACATCTTTCCCTTCAAGAAGCCTTTCGCTAAAGCTGTTCTTGTGGAATTGGCAAAGGGATATTTGTAAGCCCATAGAGGGCTATGGTGAAAAAGGAAATATCTTCCGTTCAAAACTGGAAAGAAGCTTTCTGAGAAACTGCTCTGTGTTCTGGTAATTCATCTCACAGAGTTACATCTTTCCCTTCAAGAAGCCGTTCGCTAAGGCTGTTCTTGTGGAAATGGCAATGGGATATTTGGAAGCCCATAGAGGCCTATGGTGAAAAAGGAAATATCTTCCGTTCAAAAGTGGAAAGAAGCTTTCTGAGAAACTGCTCTGTGTTCTGTGAATTCATCTCACAGAGTTACATCTTTCCCTTCAAGAAGCCTTTCGCTAAGGCTGTTCTTGTCGAATTGGCAAAGGGATATTTGGAAGCCCATAGACGGCTACGGTGAAAAAGGAAATATCTTCCGTTCAAAACTGGAAAGAAGCTTTCTGAGAAACTGCTCTGTGTTCTGTTAATTCATCTCACAGAGTTACATCTTTCCCTTCAAGAAGCCTTTCGCTAAGGTGTTCTTGTGGAATTGGCAAAGGGATATTTGGAAGCCCATAGAGGGCTATGGTGAAAAAGGAATATCTTCCGTTCAAAACTTGAAAGAAGCTTTCTGAGAAACTGCTCTGTGTTCTGTGAATTCATCTCACAGAGTTACATCTTTCCCTTCAAGAAGCCTTTGGCTAAGGCTCTTCTTGTGGAATTGGCAAAGGGATATTTGGAAGCCCATAGACGGCTATGGTGAAAAACGAAATATCTTCCTTTCAAAACTGGAAAGAAGCTTTCTGAGAAACTGCTCTGTGTTCTGTGAATTCATCTCACAGAGTTACTTCTTTCCCTTCAAGAAGCCTTTCGCTAAGGCTGTTCTTGTAGAATTCGCAAAGGGATATTTGGAAGCCCATAGAGGCCTATAACGAAAAAGGAAATATCTTCCGTTCAAAACTGGAAAGAAGCTTTCTGAGAAACTGCTCTGTGTTCTGTGAATTCATCTCACAGAGTTACATCTTTCCATTCACGAAGCCTTTCGCTAAGGCTGATCTTGTGGAATTGGCAAAGGGATATTTTAAGCCCACAGAGGGCTATGGTGAAAAAGGAAATATCTTCCGTTCAAAACTGGAAAGAAGCTTTCTGAGAAACTGCTCTGTGTTCTCTGAATTCATCTCGCAGAGTTACATCTTTCCCTTCAAGAAGCCTTTCGCTAAGGCTGTTCTTGTGGAATTGGCAAAGGGATATTTGGAAGCCCATAGAGGGCTATGGTGAAAAAGGAATATCTTCCGTTCAAAACTTGAAAGAAGCTTTCTGAGAACCTGCTCTGTGTTCTGTGAATTCATCTCACAGAGTTACATCTTTCCCTTCAAGAAGCCTTTGGCTAAGGCTCTTCTTGTGGAATTGGCAAAGGGATATTTGGAAGCCCATAGACGGCTATGGTGAAAAACGAAATACCTTCCGTTCAAAATTGGAAAGAAGCTTTCTGAGAAACTGCTCTGTGTTCTGTGAATTCATCTCACAGAGTTACTTCTTTCCCTTCAAGAAGCCTTTCGCTAAGGCTGTTCTTGTAGAATTGGCAAAGGGATATTTGGAAGCCCATAGTGGCCTATGGCGAAAAAGGAAATATCTTCCGTTCAAAACTGGAAAGAAGCTTTCTGAGAAACTGCTCTGTGTTCTGTGAATTCATCTCACAGAGTTACATCTTTCCCTTCAAGAAGCCTTTCGCTAAGGCTGTTCTTGTGGAATTGGCAAAGGGATATTTGGAAGCCCATAGAGGGCTATGGTGAAAAAGGAAATATCTTCCGTTCAAAACTGGAAAGAAGCTTTCTGAGAAACTGCTCTGTGTTCTGTTAATTCATCTCACAGAGTTACATCTTTCCCTTCAAGAAGCCTTTCGCTAAGGTTGTTCTTGTGGAATTGGCAAAGCGATATTTGGAAGCCCATAGTGGGCTGTGGTGAAAAAGGAAATATCTTCCATTCAAAACTGGAAAGAAGCTTTCTGAGAAACTGCTCTGTGTTCTGTGAATTCATCTCACAGAGTTACATCTTTCCCTTCACGAAGCCTTTCGCTAAGGCTGTTCTTGTGGAATTGGCAAAGGGATATTTGGAAGACCATAGAGGGCTATGGTGAAAAAGGAAATATCTTCCGTTCAAAACTGGAAAGAAGCTTTCTGAGAAACTGCTCTGTGTTCTGTTAATTGATCTCAAAGAGTTACATCTTTCCCTTGAAGAAGCCTTTCGCTAAGGCTGTTCTTGTGGAATTGGCAAAGGGATATTTGGAAGCCCATAGAGCGCTATGGTGAAAAAGGAAATATCTTCCGTTCAAAACTGGAAAGAAGCTTTCTGAGAAACTGCTCTGTGTTCTGTGAATTCATCTCACAGAGTTACATCTTTCCCTTCAAGAATCCTTTCGCTAAGGCTGTTCTTGTGGAATTGGCAAAGGGATATTTGGAAGCCCATAGAGGGCTATGGTGAAAAAGGAAATATCTTCCGTTCAAAACTGGAAAGAAGCTTTCTGAGAAACTGCTCTGTGTTCTGTTAATTCATCTCACAGAGTTACATCTTTCCCTTCATAAGCCTTTGGCTAAGGCTGTTCTTGTGGAATTGGCAAAGGGATATTTGGAAGCCCATAGACGGCTATGGTGAAAAAGGAAATATCTTCCGTTCAAAACTGGAAAGAAGCTTTCTGAGAAACTGCTCTGTGTTCTGTTAATTCATCTCACAGAGTTACATCTTTCCCTTCAAGAAGCCTTTCGCTAAGGCTGTTCTTGTGGAATTGGCAAAGGGATATTTGGAAGCCCTTAGAGCGCTATGGTGAAAAAGGAAATATCTTCCGTTCAAAACTGGAAAGAAGCTTTCTGAGAAACTGCTCTGTGTTCTGTGAATTCATCTCACAGAGTTACATCTTTCCCTTCAAGAATTTTTTCGCTAAAGCTGTTCTTGTGGAATTGGCAAAGGGATATTTGGAAGCCCATAGAGGGCTATGGTGAAAAAGGAAATATCTACCGTTCAAAACTGGAAACAAGCTTTCTGAGAAACTGCTCTGTGTTCTGTTAATTCATCTCACAGAGTTACATCTTTCCCTTCAAGAAGCCTTTGGCTAAGGCTGTTCTTGTGGAATTGGCAAAGGGATATTTGGAAGCCCATAGACGGCTATGGTGAAAAAGGAAATATCTTCCGTTCAAAACTGGAAAGAAGCTTTCTGAGAAACTGCTCTGTGTTCTGTTAATTCATCTCACAGAGTTACATCTTTCCCTTCAAGAAGCCTTTCGCTAAGGCTGTTCTTGTGGAATTGGCAAAGGGATATTTGGAAGCCCTTAGAGGGCTATGGTGAAAAAGGAAATATCTTCCGTTCAAAACTGGAAAGAAGCTTTCTGAGAAACTGCTCTGTGTTCTGTTAATTCATCTCATAGCGTTACATCTTTCCCTTCAAGGAGCCTTTCGCTAAGGCTGTTCTTGTGGAATTGGCAAAGGGATATTCGGAAGCCCATAGAGGGCTATGGTGAAAAAGGAAATATCTTCCGTTCAAAACTGGAAAGAAGCTTTCTGAGAAACTGCTCTGTGTTCTGTTAATTCATCTCACGGAGTTACATCTTTCCCTTCAAGAAGCCTTTCGCTAAGGCTGTTCTTGTGGAATTGGCAAAGCGATATTTGGAAGCCCATAGAGGGCTATGGTGAAAAAGGAAATATCTTCCGTTCAAAACTGGAAATAAGCTTTCTGAGAAACTGCTCTGTGTTCTGTAAATTCATCTCACAGAGTTACATCTTTCCCTTCAAGAAGCCTTTCGCTAAGGCTGATCTTGTGGAATTGGCAAAGGGATATTTTTAAGCCCATAGAGGGCTATGTTGAAAAAGGAAATATCTTCCGTTCAAAACTGGAAAGAAGCTTTCTGAGAAACTGCTCTGTGTTCTGTTAATTCATCTCACAGAGTTACATCTTTCCCTTCAAGAAGCCTTTGGCTAAGGCTGTTCTTGTGGAATTGGCAAAGGGATATTTGGAAGCCCATAGAGGGCTATGGTGAAAAAGGAAATATCTTCCGTTCAAAACTGGAAAGAAGCTTTCTGAGAAACTGCTCTGTGTTCTCTGAATTCATCTCGCAGAGTTACATCTTTCCCTTCAAGAAGCCTTTCGCTAAGGCTGTTCTTGTCGAATTGGCAAAGGGATATTTGGAAGCCCATAGACGGCTACGGTGAAAAAGGAAATATCTTCCGTTCAAAACTGGAAAGAAGCTTTCTGAGAAACTGCTCTGTGTTCTGTTAATTCATCTCACAGAGTTACATCTTTCCCTTCAAGAAGCCTTTCGCTAAGGTGTTCTTGTGGAATTGGCAAAGGGATATTTGGAAGCCCATAGAGGGCTATGGTGAAAAAGGAATATCTTCCGTTCAAAACTTGAAAGAAGCTTTCTGAGAAACTGCTCAGTGTTCTGTGAATTCATCTCACAGAGTTACATCTTTCCCTTCAAGAAGCCTTTGGCTAAGGCTGTTCTTGTGGAATTGGCAAAGGGATATTTGGAAGCCCATAGACGGCTATGGTGAAAAACGAAATATCTTCCGTTCAAAATTGGAAAGAAGCTTTCTGAGAAACTGCTCTGTGTTCTGTGAATTCATCTCACAGAGTTACTTCTTTCCCTTCAAGAAGCCTTTCGCTAAGGCTGTTCTTGTAGAATTCGCAAAGGGATATTTGGAAGCCCATAGAGGCCTATAACGAAAAAGGAAATATCTTCCGTTCAAAACTGGAAAGAAGCTTTCTGAGAAACTGCTCTGTGTTCTGTGAATTCATCTCACAGAGTTACATCTTTCCATTCACGAAGCCTTTCGCTAAGGCTGATCTTGTGGAATTGCAAAGGGATATTTTTAAGCCCACAGAGGGCTATGGTGAAAAAGGAAATATCTTCCGTTCAAAACTGGAAAGAAGCTTTCTGAGAAACTGCTCTGTGTTCTCTGAATTCATCTCGCAGAGTTACATCTTTCCCTTCAAGAAGCCTTTCGCTAAGGCTGTTCTTGTGGAATTGGCAAAGGGATATTTGGAAGCCCATAGAGGGCTATGGTGAAAAAGGAATATCTTCCGTTCAAAACTTGAAAGAAGCTTTCTGAGAAACTGCTCTGTGTTCTGTTAATTCATCTCACAGAGTTACATCTTTCCCTTCAAGAAGCCTTTCGCTAAGGCTGTTCTTGTGGAATTGGCAAAGGGATATTTGGAAGCCCATAGAGCGCTATGGTGAAAAAGGAAATATCTTCCGTTCAAAACTGGAAAGAAGCTTTCTGAGAAACTGCTCTGTGTTCTGTTAATTCATCTCACAGAGTTACATCTTTCCCTTCAAGAAGCCTTTGGCTAAGGCTGTTCTTGTGGAATTGGCAAAGGGATATTTGGAAGCCCATAGAGGGCTATGGTGAAAAAGGAAATATCTTCCGTTCAAAACTGGAAAGAAGCTTTCTGAGAAACTGCTCTGTGTTCTGTTAATTCATCTCACAGAGTTACATCTTTCCCTTGAAGAAGCCTTTCGCTAAGGTTGTTCTTGTGGAATTGGCAAAGCGATATTTGGAAGCCCATAGAGGGCTATGGTGAAAAAGGAAATATCTTCCGTTCAAAACTGGAAAGAAGCTTTCTGAGAAACTGCTCTGTGTTCTGTGAATTCATCTCACAGAGTTACATCTTTCCCTTCAAGAAGCCTTTCGCTAAAGCTGTTCTTGTGGAATTGGCAAAGGGATATTTGGAAGCCCATAGAGGGCTATGGTGAAAAAGGAAATATCTTCCGTTCAAAACTGGAAAGAAGCTTTCTGAGAAACTGCTCTGTGTTCTGGTAATTCATCTCACAGAGTTACATCTTTCCCTTCAAGAAGCCTTTCGCTAAGGCTGTTCTTGTGGAAATGGCAAAGGGATATTTGGAAGCCCATAGAGGCCTATGGTGAAAAAGGAAATATCTTCCGTTCAAAAGTGGAAAGAAGCTTTCTGAGAAACTGCTCTGTGTTCTGTGAATTCATCTCACAGAGTTACATCTTTCCCTTCAAGAAGCCTTTCGCTAAGTCTGTTCTTGTCGAATTGGCAAAGGGATATTTGGAAGCCCATAGACGGCTACGGTGAAAAAGGAAATATCTTCCGTTCAAAACTGGAAAGAAGCTTTCTGAGAAACTGCTCTGTGTTCTGTTAATTCATCTCACAGAGTTACATCTTTCCCTTCAAGAAGCCTTTCGCTAAGGCTGTTCTTGTGGAATTGGCAAAGGGATATTTGGAAGCCCATAGAGGGCTATGGTGAAAAAGGAATATCTTCCGTTCAAAACTTGAAAGAAGCTTTCTGAGAAACTGCTCTGTGTTCTGTGAATTCATCTCACAGAGTTACATCTTTCCCTTCAAGAAGCCTTTGGCTAAGGCTGTTCTTGTGGAATTGGCAAAGGGATATTTGGAAGCCCATAGACGGCTATGGTGAAAAACGAAATATCTTCCGTTCAAAATTGGAAAGAAGCTTTCTGAGAAACTGCTCTGTGTTCTGTGAATTCATCTCACAGAGTTACTTCTTTCCCTTCAAGAAGCCTTTCGCTAAGGCTGTTCTTGTAGAATTCGCAAAGGGATATTTGGAAGCCCATAGAGGCCTATGGCGAAAAAGGAAATATCTTCCGTTCAAAACTGGAAAGAAGCTTTCTGAGAAACTGCTCTGTGTTCTGTGAATTCATCTCACAGAGTTACATCTTTCCATTCACGAAGCCTTTCGCTAAGGCTTATCTTGTGGAATTGGCAAAGGGATATTTTTAAGCCCACAGAGGGCTATGGTGAAAAAGGAAATATC
Source organism: Chlorocebus sabaeus (assembly GCF_047675955.1). Classification (NCBI taxonomy): domain Eukaryota; kingdom Metazoa; phylum Chordata; class Mammalia; order Primates; family Cercopithecidae; genus Chlorocebus; species Chlorocebus sabaeus. Next base: position 60,508 of record NW_027327772.1, on the reverse strand, counting down.
TTCCGTTCAAAACTGGAAAGAAGCTTTCTGAGAAACTGCTCTGTGTTCTCTGAATTCATCTCGCAGAGTTACATCTTTCCCTTCAAGAAGCCTTTGGCTAAGGCTGTTCTTGTGGAATTGGCAAAGGGATATTTGGAAGCCCATAGAGGGCTATGGTGAAAAAGGAAATATCTTCCGTTCAAAACTGGAAAGAAGCTTTCTGAGAAACTGCTCTGTGTTCTGTTAATTCATCTCACAGAGTTACATCTTTCCCTTGAAGAAGCCTTTCGCTAAGGTTGTTCTTGTGGAATTGGCAAAGCGATATTTGGAAGCCCATAGAGGGCTATGGTGAAAAAGGAAATATCTTCCGTTCAAAACTGGAAAGAAGCTTTCTGAGAAACTGCTCTGTGTTCTGTGAATTCATCTCACAGAGTTACATCTTTCCCTTCAAGAAGCCTTTCGCTAAGGCTGTTCTTGTGGAATTGGCAAAGGGATATTTGGAAGCCCATAGAGGGCTATGGTGAAAAAGGAAATATCTTCCGTTCAAAACTGGAAAGAAGCTTTCTGAGAAACTGCTCTGTGTTCTGTTAATTCATCTCACACAGTTACATCTTTCCCTTCAAGAAGCCTTTCGCTAAGGCTGTTCTTGAGGAATTGGCAAAGGGATATTTGGAAGCCAATAGACGGCTATGGTGAAAAAGGAAATATCTTCCGTTCAAAACTGGAAAGAAGCTTTCTGAGAAACTGCTCTGTGTTCTGTGAATTCATCTCACAGAGTTACATCTTTCCCTTCAAGAAGCCTTTCGCTAAGGCTGTTCTTGTGGAATTGGCAAAGCGATATTTGGAAACCCATAGAGGGCTATGGTGAAAAAGGAAATATCTTCCGTTCAAAACTGGAAAGAAGCTTTCTGAGAAACTGCTCTGTGTTCTGTTAATTCATCTCACAGAGTTACATCTTTCCCTTCAAGAAGCCTTTCGCTAAGGCTGTTCTTGTGGAATTGGCAAAGCGATATTTGGAAACACATAGAGGCCTATGGTGAAAAAGGAAATACCTTCCGTTCAAAACTGGAAAGAAGCTTTCTGAGAAACTGCTCTGTGTTCTGTGAATTCATCTCACAGAGTTACATCTTTCCCTTCAGGAAGCCTTTCGCTAAGGCTGTTCTTTTGGAATTGGCAAAGGGATATTTGGAAGCCCATAGAGGCCTATGGTGAAAAAGGAAATATCTTCCGTTCAAAACTGGAAAGAAGCTTTCTGAGAAACTGCTCTGTGTTCTGTAAATTCATCTCACAGAGTTACATCTTTCCCTTCAAGAAGCCTTTCGCTAAGGCTGTTCTTGTGGAATTGGCAAAGGGATATTTGGAAGCCCATAGCGGGCTATGGTGAAAAAGGAAATATCTTCCGTTCAAAACTGGAAAGAAGCTTTCTGAGAAACTGCTCTGTGTTCTGTTAATTCATCTCACAGAGTTACATCTTTCCCTTCAAGAAGCCTTTCGCTAAGGTTGTTCTTGTGGAATTGGCAAAGCGATATTTGGAAGCCCATAGAGGGCTATGGTGAAAAAGGAAATATCTTCCATTCAAAACTGGAAAGAAGCTTTCTGAGAAACTGCTCTGTGTTCTGTGAATTCATCTCACAGAGTTACATCTTTCCCTTCAAGAAGCCTTTCGCTAAGGCTGTTCTTGTGGAATTGGCCAAGGGATATTTGGAAGACCATAGAGGGCTATGGTGAAAAAGGAAATATCTTCCGTTCAAAACTGGAAAGAAGCTTTCTGAAAAACTGCTCTGTGTTCTGTGAATTCATCTCACAGAGTTACATCTTTCCCTTCAAGAAGCCTTTCGCTAAGGCTGTTCTTGTGGAATTGGCAAAGGGATATTTGGAAGCCCATAGAGGGCTATGGTGAAAAAGTAAATATCTTCCGTTCAAAAGTGGAAAGAAGCTTTCTGAGAAACTGCTCTGTGTTCTGTGAATTCATCTCACAGAGTTACATCTTTCCCTTCAAGAAGCCCTTCGCTAAGGCTGTTCTTGAGGAATTGGCAAAGGGATATTTGGAAGCCCATACAGGGCTATGGTGAAAAAGGAAATATCTTCCGTTCAAAACTGGAAAGAAGCTTTCTGAGAAACTGCTCTGTGTTCTGTTAATTCATCTCACAGAGTTACATCTTTCCCTTCAAGAAGCCTTTCGCTAATGCTGTTCTTGTGGAATTGGCAAAGCGATATTTGGAAGCCCATAGAGCGCTATGGTGAAAAAGGAAATATCTTCCGTTCAAAACTGGAAAGAAGCTTTCTGAGAAACTGCTCTGTGTTCTGTAAATTCATCTCACAGAGTTACATCTTTCCCTTCAAGAAGCCTTTCGCTAAGGCTGATCTTGTGGAATTGGCAAAGGGATATTTTTAAGCCCATAGAGGGCTATGTTGAAAAAGGAAATATCTTCCGTTCAAAACTGGAAAGAAGCTTTCTGAGAAACTGCTCTGTGTTCTGTTAATTCATCTCACAGAGTTACATCTTTCCCTTCAAGAAGCCTTTAGCTAAGGCTGTTCTTGTGGAATTGGCAAAGGGATATTTGGAAGCCCATAGAGCGCTATGGTGAAAAAGGAAATATCTTCCGTTCAAAACTGGAAAGAAGCTTTCTGAGAAACTGCTCTGTGTTCTGGTAATTCATCTCACAGAGTTACATCTTTCCCTTCAAGAAGCCTTTCGCTAAAGCTGTTCTTGTGGAATTGGCAAAGGGATATTTGGAAGCCCATAGAGGGCTATGGTGAAAAAGGAAATATCTTCCGTTCAAAACTGGAAACAAGCTTTCTCAGAAACTGCTCTGTGTTCTGTTAATTCATCTCACAGAGTTACATCTTTCCCTTCAAGGAGCCTTTCGCTAAGGCTGTTCTTGTGGAATTGGCAAAGGGATATTCGGAAGCCCATAGAGGGCTATGGTGAAAAAGGAAATATCTTCCGTTCAAAACTGGAAAGAAGCTTTCTGAGAAACTGCTCTGTGTTCTGTTAATTCATCTCACGGAGTTACATCTTTCCCTTCAAGAATCCTTTCGCTAAGGCTGATCTTGTGGAACTGGCAAAGGGATATTTTTAAGCCCACAGAGGGCTATGGTGAAAAAGGAAATATCTTCCGTTCAAAACTGGAAGGAAGCTTTCTGAGAAACTGCTCTGTGTTCTCTGAATTCATCTCGCAGAGTTACATCTTTCCCTTCAAGAAGCCTTTGGCTAAGGCTGTTCTTGTGGAATTGACAAAGGGATATTTGGAAGCCCATAGAGGGCTATGGTGAAAAAGGAAATATCTTCCGTTCAAAACTGGAAAGAAGCTTTCTGAGAAACTGCTCTGTGTTCTGTTAATTCATCTCACAGAGTTACATCTTTCCCTTGAAGAAGCCTTTCGCTAAGGTTGTTCTTGTGGAATTGGCAAAGCGACATTTGGAAGCCCATAGAGGGCTATGGTGAAAAAGGAAATATCTTCCGTTCAAAACTGGAAAGAAGCTTTCTGAGAAACTGCTCTGTGTTCTGTGAATTCATCTCACAGAGTTATATCTTTCCCTTCAAGAAGCCTTTCGCTAAGGCTGTTCTTGTGGAATTGGCAAAGGGATATTTGGAAGCCCATAGAGGGCTATGGTGAAAAAGGAAATATCTTCCGATCAAAACTGGAAAGAAGCTTTCTGAGAAACTGCTCTGTGTTCTGTTAATTCATCTCACAGAGTTACATCTTTCCCTTCAAGAAGCCTTTCGCTAAGGCTGTTCTTGAGGAATTGGCAAAGGGATATTTGGAAGCCAATAGACGGCTATGGTGAAAAAGGAAATATCTTCCGTTCAAAACTGGAAAGAAGCTTTCTGAGAAACTGCTCTGTGTTCTGTGAATTCATCTCACAGAGTTACATCTTTCCCTTCAAGAAGCCTTTCGCTAAGGCTGTTCTTGTGGAATTGGCAAAGCGATATTTGGAAACCCATAGAGGGCTATGGTGAAAAAGGAAATATCTTCCGTTCAAAACTGGAAAGAAGCTTTCTGAGAAACTGCTCTGTGTTCTGTTAATTCATCTCACAGAGTTACATCTTTCCCTTCAAGAAGCCTTTCGCTAAGGCTGTTCTTGAGGAATTGGCAAAGGGATATCTGGAAGCCCATAGACGGCTATGGTGAAAAAGGAAATATCTTCTGTTCAAAACTGGAAAGAAGCTTTCTGAGAAACTGCTCTGTGTTCTGTGAATTCATCTCACAGGGTTACATCTTTCCCTTCAAGAAGCCTTTCGCTAAGGCTGTTCTTGTGGAATTGGCAAAGCGATATTTGGAAACCCATAGAGGCCTATGGTGAAAAAGGAAATACCTTCCGTTCAAAACTGGAAAGAAGCTTTCTGAGAAACTGCTCTGTGTTCTGTGAATTCATCTCACAGAGTTACATCTTTCCCTTCCAGAAGCCTTTCGCTAAGGCTGTTCTTTTGGAATTGGCAAAGGGATATTTGGAAGCCCATAGAGGCCTATGGTGAAAAAGGAAATATCTTCCGTTCAAAACTGGAAAGAAGCTTTCTGAGAAACTGCTCTGTGTTCTGTAAATTCATCTCACAGAGTTACATCTTTCCCTTCAAGAAGCCTTTCGCTAAGGCTGTTCTTGTGGAATTGGCAAAGGGATATTTGGAAGCCCATAGAGGGCTATGGTGAAAAAGGAAATATCTTCCGTTCAAAACTGGAAAAAAGCTTTCTGAGAAACTGCTCTGTGTTCTGTGAATTCATCTCACAGAGTTACATCTTTCCCTTCAAGAAGCCTTTCGCTAAGGTTGTTCTTGTGGAATTGGCAAAGCGATATTTGGAAGCCCATAGAGGGCTATGGTGAAAAAGGAAATATCTTCCATTCAAAACTGGAAAGAAGCTTTCTGAGAAACTGCTCTGTGTTCTGTGAATTCATCTCACAGAGTTACATCTTTCCCTTCAAGAAGCCTTTCGCTAAGGCTGTTCTTGTGGAATTGGCCAAGGGATATTTGGAAGACCATAGAGGGCTATGGTGAAAAAGGAAATATCTTCCGTTCAAAACTGGAAAGAAGCTTTCTGAAAAACTGCTCTGTGTTCTGTGAATTCATCTCACAGAGTTACATCTTTCAATTCAAGAAGCCTTTCGCTAAGGCTGTTCTTGTGGAATTGGCAAAGGGATATTTGGAAGCCCATAGAGGGCTATGGTGAAAAAGGAAATATCTTCCGTTCAAAAGTGGAAAGAAGCTTTCTGAGAAACTGCTCTGTGTTCTGTGAATTCATCTCACAGAGTTACATCTTTCCCTTCAAGAAGCCCTTCGCTAAGGCTGTTCTTGAGGAATTGGCAAAGGGATATTTGGAAGCCCATACACGGCTATGGTGAAAAAGGAAATATCTTCCGTTCAAAACTGGAAAGAAGCTTTCTGAGAAACTGCTCTGTGTTCTGTTAATTCATCTCACAGAGTTACATCTTTTCCTTCAAGAAGCCTTTCGCTAAGGCTGTTCTTGTGGAATTGGCAAAGCGATATTTGGAAGCCCATAGAGGGCTATGGTGAAAAAGGAAATATCTTCCGTTCAAAACTGGAAAGAAGCTTTCTGAGAAACTGCTCTGTGTTCTGTAAATTCATCTCACAGAGTTACATCTTTCCCTTCAAGAAGCCTTTCGCTAAGGCTGATCTTGTGGAATTGGCAAAGGGATATTTTTAAGCACATAGAGGGCTATGTTGAAAAAGGAAATATCTTCCGTTCAAAACTGGAAAGAAGCTTTCTGAGAAACTGCTCTGTGTTCTGTTAATTCATCTCACAGAGTTACATCTTTCCCTTCAAGAAGCCTTTGGCTAAGGCTGTTCTTGTGGAATTGGCAAAGGGATATTTGGAAGCCCATAGAGGGCTATGGTGAAAAAGGAAATATCTTCCGTTCAAAACTGGAAAGAAGCTTTCTGAGAAACTGCTCTGTGTTCTGTTAATTCATCTCACAGAGTTACATCTTTCCCTTGAAGAAGCCTTTCGCTAAGGCTGTTCTTGTGGAATTGGCAAAGCGATATTTGGAAACCCATAGAGGCCTATGGTGAAAAAGGAAATACCTTCCGTTCAAAACTGGAAAGAAGCTTTCTGAGAAACTGCTCTGTGTTCTGTGAATTCATCTCACAGAGTTACATCTTTCCCTTCAAGAAGCCTTTCGCTAAGGCTGTTCTTTTGGAATTGGCAAAGGGATATTTGGAAGCCCATAGAGGCCTATGGTGAAAAAGGAAATATCTTCCGTTCAAAACTGGAAAGAAGCTTTCTGAGAAACTGCTCTGTGTTCTGTAAATTCATCTCACAGAGTTACATCTTTCCCTTCAAGAAGCCTTTCGCTAAGGCTGTTCTTGTGGAATTGGCAAAGGGATATTTGGAAGCCCATAGAGGGCTATGGTGAAAAAGGAAATATCTTCCGTTCAAAACTGGAAAGAAGCTTTCTGAGAAACTGCTCTGTGTTCTGTTAATTCATCTCACACAGTTACATCTTTTCCTTCAAGAAGCCTTTCGCTAAGGTTGTTCTTGTGGAATTGGCAAAGCGATATTTGGAAGCCCATAGAGGGCTATGGTGAAAAAGGAAATATCTTCCCTTCAAAACTGGAAAGAAGCTTTCTGAGAAACTGCTCTGTGTTCTGTGAATTCATCTCTCAGAGTTACATCTTTCCCTTCAAGAAGCCTTTCGCTAAGGCTGTTCTTGTGGAATTGGCCAAGGGATATTTGGAAGACCATAGAGGGCTATGGTGAAAAAGGAAATATCTTCCGTTCAAAACTGGAAAGAAGCTTTCTGAAAATCTGCTCTGTGTTCTGTTAATTCATCTCACAGAGTTACATCTTTCCCTTCAAGAAGCCTTTCGCTAAGGTTGTTCTTGTGGAATTGGCAAAGCGATATTTGGAAGCCCATAGAGGGCTATGGTGAAAAAGGAAATATCTTCCGTTCAAAACTGGAAAGAAGCTTTCTGAGAAACTGCTCTGTGTTCTGTGAATTCATCTCACAGAGTTACATCTTTCCCTTCAAGAAGCCTTTCGCTAAAGCTGTTCTTGTGTAATTGGCAAAGGGATATTTGGAAGCCCATAGAGGGCTATGGTGAAAAAGGAAATATCTTCCGTTCAAAACTGGAAAGAAGCTTTCTGAGAAACTGCTCTGTGTTCTGTTAATTCATCTCACAGAGTTACATCTTTCCCTTCAAGAAGCCTTTCGCTAAGGCTGTTCTTGAGGAATTGGCAAAGGGATATTTTGAAGCCAATAGACGGCTATGGTGAAAAAGGAAATATCTTCCGTTCAAAACTGGAAAGAAGCTTTCTTAGAAACTGCTTTGTGTTCTGTGAATTCATCTCACAGAGTTACATCTTTCCCTTCAAGAAGCCTTTCGCTAAGGCTGTTCTTGTGGAATTGGGAAAGCGATATTTGGAAACCCATTGAGGGCTATGGTGAAAAAGGAAATAATTTCCGTTCAAAACTGGAAAGAAGCTTTCTGAGAAACTGCTCTGTGTTCTGTGAATTCATCTCACAGAGTTTCATCTTTCCCTTCAAGAAGCCTTTCGCTAAGGCTGTTCTTGTGGAATTGGCAAAGGGATATTTGGAAGCCCATAGAGGGCTATGGTGGAAAAGGAAATATCTTCCGTTCAAAACTGGAAAGAAGCTTTCTGAGAAACTGCTCTGTGTTCTGTTAATTCATCTCACAGAGTTACATCTTTCCCTTCAAGAAGCCTTTCGCTAAGGCTGTTCTTGTGGAATTGACAAAGCGATATTTGGAAGCCCGTAGAGGGCTATGGTGAAAAAGGAAATATCTTCCGTTCAAAACTGGAAAGAAGCTTTCTGAGAAACTGCTCTGTGTTCTGTGAATTCATCTCACAGAGTTACATCTTTCCCTTCAGGAAGCCTTTCGCTAAGGCTGTTCTTGTGGAATTGGCAAAGCGATATTTGGAATCCCATAGAGGCCTATGGTGAAAAAGGAAATATCTTCCGTTCAAAACTGGAAAGAAGCTTTCTGAGAAACTGCTCTGTGTTCTGTGAATTCATCTCACAGAGTTACATCTTTCCCTTCAAGAAGCCTTTCGCTAAGGTTGTTCTTGTGGAATTGGCAAAGCGATATTTGGAAGCCCATAGAGGGCTATGGTGAAAAAGGAAATATCTTCCATTCAAAACTGGAAAGAAGCTTTCTGAGAAACTGCTCTGTGTTCTGTGAATTCATCTCTCAGAGTTACATCTTTCCCTTCAAGAAGCCTTTCGCTAAGGCTGTTCTTGTGGAATTGGCCAAGGGATATTTGGAAGACCATAGAGGGCTATGGTGAAAAAGGAAATATCTTCCGTTCAAAACTGGAAAGAAGCTTTCTGAACATCTGCTCTGTGTTCTGTGAATTCATCTCACAGAGTTACATCTTTCCCTTCAAGAAGCCTTTCGCTAAGGCTGTTCTTGTGGAATTGGCAAAGGGATATTTGGAAGCCCATAGAGGGCTATGGTGAAAAAGGAAATATCTTCCGTTCAAAAGTGGAAAGAAGCTTTCTGGGAAACTGCTCTGTGTTCTGTGAATTCATCTCAGAGAGTTACATCTTTCCCTTCAAGAAGCCCTTCGCTAAGGCTGTTCTTGAGGAATTGGCAAAGGGATATTTGGAAGCCCATACACGGCTATGGTGAAAAAGGAAATATCTTCCCTTCAAAACTGGAAAGAAGCTTTCTGAGAAACTGCTCTGTGTTCTGTTAATTCATCTCACAGAGTTACATCTTTCCCTTCAAGAAGCCTTTCGCTAAGGCTGTTCTTGTGGAATTGGCAAAGCGATATTTGGAAGCCCATAGAGGGCTATGGTGAAAAAGGAAATATCTTCCGTTCAAAACTGGAAAGAAGCTTTCTGAGAAACTGCTCTGTGTTCTGTAAATTCATCTCACAGAGTTACATCTTTCCCTTCAAGAAGCCTTTCGCTAAGGCTGATCTTGTGGAATTGGCAAAGGGATATTTTTAAGCCCATAGAGGGGTATGTTGAAAAAGGAAATATCTTCCGTTCAAAACTGGAAAGAAGCTTTCTGAGAAACTGCTCTGTGTTCTGTTAATTCATCTCACAGAGTTACATCTTTCCCTTCAAGAAGCCTTTGGCTAAGGCTGTTCTTGTGGAATTGGCAAAGGGATATTTGGAAGCCCATAGAGGGCTATGGTGAAAAAGGAAATATCTTCCGTTCAAAACTGGAAAGAAGCTTTCTGAGAAACTGCTCTGTGTTCTGTTAATTCATCTCACAGAGTTACATCTTTCCCTTGAAGAAGCCTTTCGCTAAGGTTGTTCTTGTGGAATTGGCAAAGCGATATTTGGAAGCCCATAGAGGGCTATGGTGAAAAAGGAAATATCTTCCGTTCAAAACTGGAAAGAAGCTTTCTGAGAAACTGCTCTGTGTTCTGTGAATTCATCTCACAGAGTTACATCTTTCCCTTCAAGAAGCCTTTCGCTAAAGCTGTTCTTGTGGAATTGGCAAAGGGATATTTGGAAGCCCATAGAGGGCTATGGTGAAAGAGGAAATATCTTCCGTTCAAAACTGGAAAGAAGCTTTCTGAGAAACTGCTCTGTGTTCTGTTAATTCATCTCACAGAGTTACATCTTTCCCTTCAAGAAGCCTTTCGCTAAGGCTGTTCTTGAGGAATTGGCAAAGGGATATTTTGAAGCCAATAGACGGCTATGGTGAAAAAGGAAATATCTTCCGTTCAAAACTGGAAAGAAGCTTTCTGAGAAACTGCTTTGTGTTCTGTGAATTCATCTCACAGAGTTACATCTTTCCCTTCAAGAAGCCTTTCGCTAAGGCTGTTCTTGTGGAATTGGGAAAGCGATATTTGGAAACCCATTGAGGGCTATGGTGAAAAAGGAAATAATTTCCGTTCAAAACTGGAAAGAAGCTTTCTGAGAAACTGCTCTGTGTTCTATGAATTCATCTCACAGAGTTACATCTTTCCCTTCAAGAAGCCTTTCGCTAAGGCTGTTCTTGTGGAATTGGCAAAGGGATATTTGGAAGCCCATAGAGGGCTATGGTGGAAAAGGAAATATCTTCCGTTCAAAACTGGAAAGAAGCTTTCTGAGAAACTGCTCTGTGTTCTGTTAATTCATCTCACAGAGTTACATCTTTCCCTTCAAGAAGCCTTTCGCTAAGGCTGTTCTTGTGGAATTGACAAAGCGATATTTGGAAGCCCGTAGAGGGCTATGGTGCAAAAGGAAATATCTTCCGTTCAAAACTGGAAAGAAGCTTTCTGAGAAATTGCTCTGTGTTCTGTGAATTCATCTCACAGAGTTACATCTTTCCCTTCAGGAAGCCTTTCGCTAAGGCTGTTCTTGTGGAATTGGCAAAGCGATATTTGGAATCCCATAGAGGCCTATGGTGAAAAAGGAAATATCTTCCGTTCAAAACTGGAAAGAAGCTTTCTGAGAAACTGCTCTGTGTTCTGTGAATTCATCTCACAGAGTTACATCTTTCCCTTCAAGAAGCCTTTAGCTAAGGCTGTTCTTGTGGAATTGGCAAAGGGATATTTGGAAGCCCATAGAGCGCTATGGTGAAAAAGGAAATATCTTCCGTTCAAAACTGGAAAGAAGCTTTCTGAGAAACTGCTCTGTGTTCTGGTAATTCATCTCACAGAGTTACATCTTTCCCTTCAAGAAGCCTTTCGCTAAGGCTGTTCTTGTGGAAATGGCAAAGGGATATTTGGAAGCCCATAGAGGCCTATGGTGAAAAAGGAAATATCTTCCGTTCAAAAGTGGAAAGAAGCTTTCTGAGAAACTGCTCTGTGTTCTGTGAATTCATCTCACAGAGTTACATCTTTCCCTTCAAGAAGCCTTTCGCTAAGGCTGTTCTTGTCGAATTGGCAAAGGGATATTTGGAAGCCCATAGACGGCTACGGTGAAAAAGGAAATATCTTCCGTTCAAAACTGGAAAGAAGCTTTCTGAGAAACTGCTCTGTGTTCTGTTAATTCATCTCACAGAGTTACATCTTTCCCTTCAAGAAGCCTTTCGCTAAGGCTGTTCTTGTGGAATTGGCAAAGGGATATTTGGAAGCGCATAGAGGGCTATGGTGAAAAAGGAATATCTTCCGTTTAAAACTTGAAAGAAGCTTTCTGAGAAACTGCTCTGTGTTCTGTGAATTCATATCACAGAGTTACATCTTTCCCTTCAAGAAGCCTTTGGCTAAGGCTGTTCTTGTGGAATTGGCAAAGGGATATTTGGAAGCCCATAGACGGCTATGGTGAAAAACGAAATATCTTCCGTTCAAAATTGGAAAGAAGCTTTCTGAGAAACTGCTCTGTGTTCTGTGAATTCATCTCACAGAGTTACTTCTTTCTCTTCAAGAAGCCTTTCGCTAAGGCTGTTCTTGTAGAATTGGCAAAGGGATATTTGGAAGCCCATAGAGGCCTATGGCGAAAAAGGAAATATGTTCCGTTCAAAACTGGAAAGAAGCTTTCTGAGAAACTGCTCTGTGTTCTGTGAATTCATCTCACAGAGTTACATCTTTCCCTTCAAGAAGCCTTTCGCTAAGGCTGTTCTTGTGGAATTGGCTAAGGGATATTTGGAAGCCCATAGAGGGCTATGGTGAAAAAGGAAATATCTTCCGTTCAAAACTGGAAAGAAGCTTTCTGAGAAACTGCTCTGTGTTCTGTTAATTCATCTCACAGAGTTACATCTTTCCCTTCAAGAAGCCTTTCGCTAAGGTTGTTCTTGTGGAATTGGCAAAGCGATATTTGGAAGCCCATAGAGGGCTGTGGTGAAAAAGGAAATATCTTCCATTCAAAACTTGAAAGAAGCTTTCTGAGAAACTGCTCTGTGTTCTGTGAATTCATCTCACAGAGTTACATCTTTCCCTTCACGAAGCCTTTCGCTAAGGCTGTTCTTGTGGAATTGGCAAAGCGATATTTGGAAGCCCATAGAGGGCTATGGTGAAAAAGGAAATATCTTCCGTTCAAAACTGGAAAGAAGCTTTCTGAGAAACTGCTCTGTGTTCTGGTAATTCATCTCACAGTGTTACATCTTTCCCTTCAAGAAGCCTTTCGCTAAGGCTGTTCTTGTGGAAATGGCAAAGGGATATTTGGAAGCCCATAGAGGCCTATGGTGAAAAAGGAAATATCTTCCGTTCAAAAGTGGAAAGAAGCTTTCTGAGAAACTGCTCTGTGTTCTGTGAATTCATCTCACAGAGTTACATCTTTCCCTTCAAGAAGCCTTTCGCTAAGGCTGTTCTTGTCGAATTGGCAAAGGGATATTTGGAAGCCCATAGACGGCTACGGTGAAAAAGGAAATATCTTCCGTTCAAAACTGGAAAGAAGCTTTCTGAGAAACTGCTCTGTGTTCTGTGAATTCATCTCACAGAGTTACATCTTTCCCTTCAAGAAGCCTTTCGCTAAAGCTGTTCTTGTGGAATTGGCAAAGGGATATTTGGAAGCCCATAGAGGGCTAAGGTGAAAAAGGAAATATCTTCCGTTCAAAACTGGAAAGAAGCTTTCTGAGAAACTGCTCTGTGTTCTGTTAATTCATCTCACAGAGTTACATCTTTCCCTTCAAGAAGCCTTTCGCTAAGGCTGTTCTTGAGGAATTGGCAAAGGGATATTTTGAAGCCAATAGACGGCTATGGTGAAAAAGGAAATATCTTCCGTTCAAAACTGGAAAGAAGCTTTCTGAGAAACTGCTTTGTGTTCTGTGAATTCATCTCACAGAGTTACATCTTTCCCTTCAAGAAGCCTTTCGCTAAGGCTGTTCTTGTGGAATTGGGAAAGCGATATTTGGAAACCCATTGAGGGCTATGGTGAAAAAGGAAATAATTTCCGTTCAAAACTGGAAAGAAGCTTTCTGAGAAACTGCTCTGTGTTCTCTGAATTCATCTCACAGAGTTACATCTTTCCCTTCAAGAAGCCTTTCGCTAAGGCTGTTCTTGTGGAATTGGCAAAGGGATATTTGGAAGCCCATAGAGGGCTATGGTGGAAAAGGAAATATCTTCCGTTCAAAACTGGAAAGAAGCTTTCTGAGAAACTGCTCTGTGTTCTGTTAATTCATCTCACAGAGTTACATCTTTCCCTTCAAGAAGCCTTTCGCTAAGGCTGTTCTTGTGGAATTGACAAAGCGATATTTGGAAGCCCGTAGAGGGGTATGGTGAAAAAGGAAATATCTTCCGTTCAAAACTGGAAAGAAGCTTTCTGAGAAACTGCTCTGTGTTCTGTGAATTCATCTCACAGAGTTACATCTTTCCCTTCAGGAAGCCTTTCGCTAAGGCTGTTCTTGTGGAATTGGCAAAGCGATATTTGGAATCCCATAGAGGCCTATGGTGAAAAAGGAAATATCTTCCGTTCAAAACTGGAAAGAAGCTTTCTGAGAAACTGCTCTGTGTTCTGTGAATTCATCTCACAGAGTTACATCTTTCCCTTCAAGAAGCCTTTAGCTAAGGCTGTTCTTGTGGAATTGGCAAAGGGATATTTGGAAGCCCATAGAGCGCTATGGTGAAAAAGGAAATATCTTCCGTTCAAAACTGGAAAGAAGCTTTCTGAGAAACTGCTCTGTGTTCTGGTAATTCATCTCACAGAGTTACATCTTTCCCTTCAAGAAGCCTTTCGCTAAGGCTGTTCTTGTGGAAATGGCAAAGGGATATTGGAAGCCCATAGAGGCCTATGGTGAAAAAGGAAATATCTTCCGTTCAAAAGTGGAAAGAAGCTTTCTGAGAAACTGCTCTGTGTTCTGTGAATTCATCTCACAGAGTTACATCTTTCCCTTCAAGAAGCCTTTCGCTAAGGCTGTTCTTGTCGAATTGGCAAAGGGATATTTGGAAGCCCATAGACGGCTACGGTGAAAAAGGAAATATCTTCCGTTCAAAACTGGAAAGAAGCTTTCTGAGAAACTGCTCTGTGTTCTGTTAATTCATCTCACAGAGTTACATCTTTCCCTTCAAGAAGCCTTTCGCTAAGGCTGTTCTTGTGGAATTGGCAAAGGGATATTTGGAAGCCCATAGAGGGCTATGGTGAAAAAGGAATATCTTCCGTTTAAAACTTGAAAGAAGCTTTCTGAGAAACTGCTCTGTGTTCTGTGAATTCATATCACAGAGTTACATCTTTCCCTTCAAGAAGCCTTTGGCTAAGGCTGTTCTTGTGGAATTGGCAAAGGGATATTTGGAAGCCCATAGACGGCTATGGTGAAAAACGAAATATCTTCCGTTCAAAATTGGAAAGAAGCTTTCTGAGAAACTGCTCTGTGTTCTGTGAATTCATCTCACAGAGTTACTTCTTTCCCTTCAAGAAGCCTTTCGCTAAGGCTGTTCTTGTAGAATTGGCAAAGGGATATTTGGAAGCCCATAGAGGCCTATGGCGAAAAAGGAAATATCTTCCGTTCAAAACTGGAAAGAAGCTTTCTGAGAAACTGCTCTGTGTTCTGTGAATTCATCTCACAGAGTTACATCTTTCCCTTCAAGAAGCCTTTCGCTAAGGCTGTTCTTGTGGAATTGGCAAAGGGATATTTGGAAGCCCATAGAGGGCTATGGTGAAAAAGGAAATATCTTCCGTTCAAAACTGGAAAGAAGCTTTCTGAGAAACTGCTCTGTGTTCTGTTAATTCATCTCACAGAGTTACATCTTTCCCTTCAAGAAGCCTTTCGCTAAGGTTGTTCTTGTGGAATTGGCAAAGCGATATTTGGAAGCCCATAGAGGGCTGTGGTGAAAAAGGAAATATCTTCCATTCAAAACTGGAAAGAAGCTTTCTGAGAAACTGCTCTGTGTTCTGTTAATTCATCTCACAGAGTTACATCTTTCCCTTCACGAAGCCTTTCGCTAAGGCTGTTCTTGTGGAATTGGCAAAGCGATATTTGGAAGCCCATAGAGGGCTATGGTGAAAAAGGAAATATCTTCCGTTCAAAACTGGAAAGAAGCTTTCTGAGAAACTGCTCTGTGTTCTGGTAATTCATCTCACAGAGTTACATCTTTCCCTTCAAGAAGCCTTTCGCTAAGGCTGTTCTTGTGGAAATGGCAAAGGGATATTTGGAAGCCCATAGAGGCCTATGGTGAAAAAGGAAATATCTTCCGTTCAAAAGTGGAAAGAAGCTTTCTGAGAAACTGCTCTGTGTTCTGTGAATTCATCTCACAGAGTTACATCTTTCCCTTCAAGAAGCCTTTCGCTAAGGCTGTTCTTGTCGAATTGGCAAAGGGATATTTGGAAGCCCATAGACGGCTACGGTGAAAAAGGAAATATCTTCCGTTCAAAACTGGAAAGAAGCTTTCTGAGAAACTGCTCTGTGTTCTGTTAATTCATCTCACAGAGTTACATCTTTCCCTTCAAGAAGCCTTTCGCTAAGGCTGTTCTTGTGGAATTGGCAAAGGGATATTTGGAAGCCCATAGAGGGCTATGGTGAAAAAGGAATATCTTCCGTTCAAAACTTGAAAGAAGCTTTCTGAGAAACTGCTCTGTGTTCTGTGAATTCATCTCACAGAGTTACATCTTTCCCTTCAAGAAGCCTTTGGCTAAGGCTGTTCTTGTGGAATTGGCAAAGGGATATTTGGAAGCCCATAGACGGTTATGGTGAAAAACGAAATATCTTCCGTTCAAAATTGGAAAGAAGCTTTCTGAGAAACTGCTCTGTGTTCTGTGAATTCATCTCACAGAGTTACTTCTTTCCCTTCAAGAAGCCTTTCGCTAAGGCTGTTCTTGTAGAATTGGCAAAGGGATATTTGGAAGCCCATAGAGGCCTATGGCGAAAAAGGAAATATCTTCCGTTCAAAACTGGAAAGAAGCTTTCTGAGAAACTGCTCTGTGTTCTGTGAATTCATCTCACAGAGTTACATCTTTCCCTTCACGAAGCCTTTCGCTAAGGCTGATCTTGTGGAATTGGCAAAGGGATATTTTTAAGCCCACAGAGGGCTATGGTGAAAAAGGAAATATCTTCCGTTCAAAACTGGAAAGAAGCTTTCTGAGAAACTGCTCTGTGTTCTCTGAATTCATCTCGCAGAGTTACATCTTTCCCTTCAAGAAGCCTTTGGCTAAGGCTGTTCTTGTGGAATTGGCAAAGGGATATTTGGAAGCCCATAGAGGGCTATGGTGAAAAAGGAAATATCTTCCGTTCAAAACTGGAAAGAAGCTTTCTGAGAAACTGCTCTGTGTTCTGTTAATTCATCTCACAGAGTTACATCTTTCCCTTGAAGAAGCCTTTCGCTAAGGTTGTTCTTGTGGAATTGGCAAAGCGATATTTGGAAGCCCATAGAGGGCTATGGTGAAAAAGGAAATATCTTCCGTTCAAAACTGGAAAGAAGCTTTCTGAGAAACTGCTCTGTGTTCTGTGAATTCATCTCACAGAGTTACATCTTTTCCTTCAAGAAGCCTTTCGCTAAGGTTGTTCTTGTGGAATTGGCAAAGCGATATTTGGAAGCCCATAGAGGGCTATGGTGAAAAAGGAAATATCTTCCATTCAAAACTGGAAAGAAGCTTTCTGAGAAACTGCTCTGTGTTCTGTGAATTCATCTCTCAGAGTTACATCTTTCCCTTCAAGAAGCCTTTCGCTAAGGCTGTTCTTGTGGAATTGGCCAAGGGATATTTGGAAGACCTTAGAGGGCTATGGTGAAAAAGGAAATATCTTCCGTTCAAAACTGGAAAGAAGCTTTCTGAAAATCTGCTCTGTGTTCTGTGAATTCATCTCACAGAGTTACATCTTTCCCTTCAAGAAGCCTTTCGCTAAGGCTGTTCTTGTGGAATTGGCAAAGCGATATTTGGAAGCCCATAGAGGGCTGTGGTGAAAAAGGAAATATCTTCCATTCAAAACTGGAAAGAAGCTTTCTGAGAAACTGCTCTGTGTTCTGTTAATTCATCTCACAGAGTTACATCTTTCCCTTCACGAAGCCTTTCGCTAAGGCTGTTCTTGTGGAATTGGCAAAGCGATATTTGGAAGCCCATAGAGGGCTATGGTGAAAAAGGAAATATCTTCCGTTCAAAACTGGAAAGAAGCTTTCTGAGAAACTGCTCTGTGTTCTGGTAATTCATCTCACAGAGTTACATCTTTCCCTTCAAGAAGCCTTTCGCTAAGGCTGTTCTTGTGGAAATGGCAAAGGGATATTTGGAAGCCCATAGAGGCCTACGGTGAAAAAGGAAATATCTTCCGTTCAAAAGTGGAAAGAAGCTTTCTGAGAAACTGCTCTGTGTTCTGTGAATTCATCTCACAGAGTTACATCTTTCCCTTCAAGAAGCCTTTCGCTAAGGCTGTTCTTGTCGAATTGGCAAAGGGATATTTGGAAGCCCATAGACGGCTACGGTGAAAAAGGAAATATCTTCCGTTCAAAACTGGAAAGAAGCTTTCTGAGAAACTGCTCTGTGTTCTGTTAATTCATCTCACAGAGTTACATCTTTCCCTTCAAGAAGCCTTTCGCTAAGGCTGTTCTTGTGGAATTGGCAAAGGGATATTTGGAAGCCCATAGAGGGCTATGGTGAAAAAGGAATATCTTCCGTTCAAAACTTGAAAGAAGCTTTCTGAGAAACTGCTCTGTGTTCTGTGAATTCATGTCACAGAGTTACATCTTTCCCTTCAAGAAGCCTTTGGCTAAGGCTGTTCTTGTGGAATTGGCAAAGGGATATTTGGAAGCCCATAGACGGCTATGGTGAAAAACGAAATATCTTCCGTTCAAAATTGGAAAGAAGCTTTCTGAGAAACTGCTCTGTGTTCTGTGAATTCATCTCACAGAGTTACTTCTTTCCCTTCAAGAAGCCTTTCGCTAAGGCTGTTCTTGTAGAATTGGCAAAGGGATATTTGGAAGCCCATAGAGGCCTATGGCGAAAAAGGAAATATCTTCCGTTCAAAACTGGAAAGAAGCTTTCTGAGAAACTGCTCTGTGTTCTGTGAATTCATCTCACAGAGTTACATCTTTCCCTTCACGAAGCCTTTCGCTAAGGCTGATCTTGTGGAATTGGCAAAGGGATATTTTTAAGCCCACAGAGGGCTATGGTGAAAAAGGAAATATCTTCCGTTCAAAACTGGAAAGAAGCTTTCTGAGAAACTGCTCTGTGTTCTCTGAATTCATCTCGCAGAGTTACATCTTTCCCTTCAAGAAGCCTTTGGCTAAGGCTGTTCTTGTGGAATTGGCAAAGGGATATTTGGAAGCCCATAGAGGGCTATGGTGAAAAAGGAAATATCTTCCGTTCAAAACTGGAAAGAAGCTTTCTGAGAAACTGCTCTGTGTTCTGTTAATTCATCTCACAGAGTTACATCTTTCCCTTGAAGAAGCCTTTCGCTAAGGTTGTTCTTGTGGAATTGGCAAAGCGATATTTGGAAGCCCATAGAGGGCTATGGTGAAAAAGGAAATATCTTCCGTTCAAAACTGGAAAGAAGCTTTCTGAGAAACTGCTCTGTGTTCTGTGAATTCATCTCACAGAGTTACATCTTTCCCTTCAAGAAGCCTTTCGCTAAGGCTGTTCTTGTGGAATTGGCAAAGGGATATTTGGAAGCCCATACAGGGCTATGGTGAAAAAGGAAATATCTTCCGTTCAAAACTGGAAAGAAGCTTTCTGAGAAACTGCTCTGTGTTCTGTTAATTCATCTCACACAGTTACATCTTTCCCTTCAAGAAGCCTTTCGCTAAGGCTGTTCTTGAGGAATTGGCAAAGGGATATTTGGAAGCCAATAGACGGCTATGGTGAAAAAGGAAATATCTTCCGTTCAAAACTGGAAAGAAGCTTTCTGAGAAACTGCTCTGTGTTCTGTGAATTCATCTCACAGAGTTACATCTTTCCCTTCAAGAAGCCTTTCGCTAAGGCTGTTCTTGTGGAATTGGCAAAGCGATATTTGGAAACCCATAGAGGGCTATGTTGAAAAAGGAAATATCTTCCGTTCAAAACTGGAAAGAAGCTTTCTGAGAAACTGCTCTGTGTTCTGTTAATTCATCTCACAGAGTTACATCTTTCCCTTCAAGAAGCCTTTCGCTAAGGCTGTTCTTGAGGAATTGGCAAAGGGATATCTGGAAGCCCATAGACGGCTATGGTGAAAAAGGAAATATCTTCTGTTCAAAACTGGAAAGAAGCTTTCTGAGAAACTGCTCTGTGTTCCGTGAATTCATCTCACAGAGTTACATCTTTCCCTTCAAGAAGCCTTTCGCTAAGGCTGTTCTTGTGGAATTGGCAAAGCGATATTTGGAAACCCATAGAGGCCTATGGTGAAAAAGGAAATACCTTCCGTTCAAAACTGGAAAGAAGCTTTCTGAGAAACTGCTCTGTGTTCTGTGAATTCATCTCACAGAGTTACATCTTTCCCTTCAAGAAGCCTTTCGCTAAGGCTGTTCTTTTGGAATTGGCAAAGGGATATTTGGAAGCCCATAGAGGCCTATGGTGAAAAAGGAAATATCTTCCGTTCAAAACTGGAAAGAAGCTTTCTGAGAAACTGCTCTGTGTTCTGTAAATTCATCTCACAGAGTTACATCTTTCCCTTCAAGAAGCCTTTCGCTAAGGCTGTTCTTGTGGAATTGGCAAAGGGATATTTGGAAGCCCATAGAGGGCTATGGTGAAAAAGGAAATATCTTCCGTTCAAAACTGGAAAGAAGCTTTCTGAGAAACTGCTCTGTGTTCTGTTAATTCATCTCACAGAGTTACATCTTTTCCTTCAAGAAGCCTTTCGCTAAGGTTGTTCTTGTGGAATTGGCAAAGCGATATTTGGAAGCCCATAGAGGGCTATGGTGAAAAAGGAAATATCTTCCATTCAAAACTGGAAAGAAGCTTTCTGAGAAACTGCTCTGTGTTCTGTGAATTCATCTCTCAGAGTTACATCTTTCCCTTCAAGAAGCCTTTCGCTAAGGCTGTTCTTGTGGAATTGGCCAAGGGATATTTGGAAGACCATAGAGGGCTATGGTGAAAAAGGAAATATCTTCCGTTCAAAACTGGAAAGAAGCTTTCTGAAAATCTGCTCTGTGTTCTGTGAATTCATCTCACAGAGTTACATCTTTCCCTTCAAGAAGCCTTTCGCTAAGGCTGTTCTTGTGGAATTGGCAAAGGGATATTTGGAAGCCCATAGAGGGCTATGGTGAAAAAGGAAATATCTTCCGTTCAAAAGTGGAAAGAAGCTTTCTGAGAAACTGCTCTGTGTTCTGTGAATTCATCTCACAGAGTTACATCTTTCCCTTCAAGAAGCCCTTCGCTAAGGCTGTTCTTGAGGAATTGGCAAAGGGATATTTGGAAGCCCATACACGGCTATGGTGAAAAAGGAAATATCTTCCCTTCAAAACTGGAAAGAAGCTTTCTGAGAAACTGCTCTGTGTTCTGTTAATTCATCTCACAGAGTTACATCTTTCCCTTGAAGAAGCCTTTCGCTAAGGTTGTTCTTGTGGAATTGGCAAAGCGATATTTGGAAGCCCATAGAGGGCTATGGTGGAAAAGGAAATATCTTCCGTTCAAAACTGGAAAGAAGCTTTCTGAGAAACTGCTCTGTGTTCTGTTAATTCATCTCACAGAGTTACATCTTTCCCTTGAAGAAGCCTTTCGCTAAGGTTGTTCTTGTGGAATTGGCAAAGCGATATTTGGAAGCCCATAGAGGGCTATGGTGGAAAAGGAAATATCTTCCGTTCAAAACTGGAAAGAAGCTTTCTGAGAAACTGCTCTGTGTTCTGTGAATTCATCTCACAGAGTTACATCTTTCCCTTCAAGAAGCCTTTCGCTAAAGCTGTTCTTGTGGAATTGGCAAAGGGATATTTGGAAGCCCATAGAGGGCTATGGTGAAAAAGGAAATATCTTCCGTTCAAAACTGGAAAGAAGCTTTCTGAGAAACTGCTCTGTGTTCTGTTAATTCATCTCACAGAGTTACATCTTTCCCTTCAAGAAGCCTTTCGCTAAGGCTGTTCTTGAGGAATTGGCAAAGGGATATTTTGAAGCCAATAGACGGCTATGGTGAAAAAGGAAATATCTTCCGTTCAAAACTGGAAAGAAGCTTTCTGAGAAACTGCTTTGTGTTCTGTGAATTCATCTCACAGAGTTACATCTTTCCCTTCAAGAAGCCTTTCGCTAAGGCTGTTCTTGTGGAATTGGGAAAGCGATATTTGGAAACCCATTGAGGGCTATGGTGAAAAAGGAAATAATTTCCGTTCAAAACTGGAAAGAAGCTTTCTGAGAAACTGCTCTGTGTTCTCTGAATTCATCTCACAGAGTTACATCTTTCCCTTCAAGAAGCCTTTCGCTAAGGCTGTTCTTGTGGAATTGGCAAAGGGATATTTGGAAGCCCATAGAGGGCTATGGTGGAAAAGGAAATATCTTCCGTTCAAAACTGGAAAGAAGCTTTCTGAGAAACTGCTCTGTGTTCTGTTAATTCATCTCACAGAGTTACATCTTTCCCTTCAAGAAGCCTTTCGCTAAGGCTGTTCTTGTGGAATTGACAAAGCGATATTTGGAAGCCCGTAGAGGGCTATGGTGAAAAAGGAAATATCTTCCGTTCAAAACTGGAAAGAAGCTTTCTGAGAAACTGCTCTGTGTTCTGTTAATTCATCTCACAGAGTTACATCTTTCCCTTCAGGAAGCCTTTCGCTAAGGCTGTTCTTGTGGAATTGGCAAAGCGATATTTGGAATCCCATAGAGGCCTATGGTGAAAAAGGAAATATCTTCCGTTCAAAACTGGAAAGAAGCTTTCTGAGAAACTGCTCTGTGTTCTGTGAATTCATCTCACAGAGTTACATCTTTCCCTTCAAGAAGCCTTTAGCTAAGGCTGTTCTTGTGAAATTGGCAAAGGTATATTTGGAAGCCCATAGAGCGCTATGGTGAAAAAGGAAATATCTTCCGTTCAAAACTGGAAAGAAGCTTTCTGAGAAACTGCTCTGTGTTCTGGTAATTCATCTCACAGAGTTACATCTTTCCCTTCAAGAAGCCTTTCGCTAAGGCTGTTCTTGTGGAAATGGCAAAGGGATATTTGGAAGCCCATAGAGGCCTATGGTGAAAAAGGAAATATCTTCCGTTCAAAAGTGGAAAGAAGCTTTCTGAGAAACTGCTCTGTGTTCTGTGAATTCATCTCACAGAGTTACATCTTTCCCTTCAAGCAGCCTTTCGCTAAGGCTGTTCTTGTCGAATTGGCAAAGGGATATTTGGAAGCCCATAGACGGCTACGGTGAAAAAGGAAATATCTTCCGTTCAAAACTGGAAAGAAGCTTTCTGAGAAACTGCTCTGTGTTCTGTTAATTCATCTCACAGAGTTACATCTTTCCCTTCAAGAAGCCTTTCGCTAAGGCTGTTCTTGTGGAATTGGCAAAGGGATATTTGGAAGCCCATAGAGGGCTATGGTGAAAAAGGAATATCTTCCGTTTAAAACTTGAAAGAAGCTTTCTGAGAAACTGCTCTGTGTTCTGTGAATTCATATCACAGAGTTACATCTTTCCCTTCAAGAAGCCTTTGGCTAAGGCTGTTCTTGTGGAATTGGCAAAGGGATATTTGGAAGCCCATAGAAGGCTATGGTGAAAAACGAAATATCTTCCGTTCAAAATTGGAAAGAAGCTTTCTGAGAAACTGCTCTGTGTTCTGTGAATTCATCTCACAGAGTTACTTCTTTCCCTTCAAGAAGCCTTTCGCTAAGGCTGTTCTTGTAGAATTGGCAAAGGGATATTTGGAAGCCCATAGAGGCCTATGGCGAAAAAGGAAATATCTTCCGTTCAAAACTGGAAAGAAGCTTTCTGAGAAACTGCTCTGTGTTCTGTGAATTCATCTCACAGAGTTACATCTTTCCCTTCAAGAAGCCTTTCGCTAAGGCTGTTCTTGAGGAATTGGCAAAGGGATATTTGGAAGCCCGTAGACGGCTATGGTAAAAAAGGAAATATCTTCCGTTCAAAACTGGAAAGAAGCTTTCTGAGAAACTGCTCTGTGTTCTGTGAATTCATCTCACAGAGTTACATCTTTCCCTTCAAGAAGCCTTTCGCTAAGGCTGATCTTGTGGAATTGGCAAAGGGATATTTTTAAGCCCATAGAGGGCTATGGTGAACAAGGAAATATCTTCCGTTCAAAACTGGAAAGAATCTTTCTGAGAAACTTCTCTGTGTTCTGTTAATTCATCTCACAGAGTTACATCTTTCGCTTCAAGAAGCCTTTGGCTAAGGCTGTTCTTGTGGAATTGGCAAAGGGATATTTGGAAGCCCATAGACGGCTATGGTGAAAAAGGAAATATCTTCCGTTCAAAATTGGAAACAAGCTTTCTGAGAAACTGCTCTGTGTTCTGTGAATTCATCTCACAGACTTACTTCTCTCCCTTCAAGAAGCCTTTCGCTAAGGCTGTTCTTGTGGAATTGGAAAAGCGATATTTGGAAACCCATAGAGGGTATGGTGAATAAGGAAATATCTTCCGTTCAAAACTGGAAAGAAGCTTTCTGAGAAACTGCTCTGTGTTCTGTTAATTCATCTCACAGAGTTACATCTTTCCCTTCAAGAAGACTTTCGCTAAGGCTGTTCTTGTGGAATTGGCAAAGGGATATTTGGAAGCCCATAGAGGGCTATGGTGAAAAATGAAATATCTTCCGTTCAAAACTGGAAAGAAGCTTTCTGAGAAACTGCTCTGTGTTCTGTTAATTCATCTCACAGAGTTACATCTTTCCCTTCAAGAAGCCTTTCGCTAAGGCTGTTCTTGTGGAAATGGCAAAGGGATATTTGGAAGCCCATAGACGGCTATGGTGAAAAAGGAAATATCTTCCGTTCAAAACTGGAAAGAAGCTTTCTGAGAAACTGCTCTGTGTTCTGTGAATTCATCTCACAGAGTTACATCTTTCCCTTCAAGAAGCCTTTCGCTAAGGCTGTTCTTGTCGAATTGGCAAAGGGATATTTGGAACCCCTAGAGGCCTATGGTGAAAAAGGAAATATCTTCCGTTCAAAACTGGAAAGAAGCTTTCAGAGAAACTGCTCTGTGTTCTCTGAATTCATCTCACAGAGTTACATCTTTCCCTTCAAGAAGCCTTTCGCTAAGGCTGATCTTGTGGAATTGGCAAAGGGATATTTTTAAGCCCATAGAGGGCTATGGTGAAAAAGGAAATATCTTCCGTTCAAAACTGGAAAGAAGCTTTCTGAGAAACTGCTCTGTGTTCTGTGAAATCATCTCACAGAGTTACATCTTTCCCTTCAAGAAGCCTTTCGCTAAGGCTGTTCTTGTGGAATTGGCAAAGCGATATTTGGAAACCCATAGAGGGTATGGTGAAAAAGGAAATATCTTCCGTTCAAAACTGGAAAGAAGCTTTTTGAGAAACTGCTCTGTGTTCTGTTAATTCATCTCACAGAGTTACATCTTTCCCTTCAAGAAGACTTTCGCTAAGGCTGTTCTTGTGGAATTGGCAAAGGGATATTTGGAAGCCCATAGAGGGCTCTGGTGAAAAAGGAAATATCTTCCGTTCAAAACTGGAAAGAAGCTTTCTGAGAAACTGCTCTGTGTTCTGTTAATTCATCTCACAGAGTTACATCTTTCCCTTCAAGAAGCCTTTCGCTAAGGCTGTTCTTGTGGAATTGGCAAAGGGATATTTGGAAGCCCATAGACGGCTATGGTGAAAAAGGAAATATCGTCCGTTCAAAACTGGAAAGAGGCTTTCTGAGAAACTGCTCCTTGTTCTGTGAATTCATCTCACAGAGTTACATCTTTCCCTTCAAGAAGCCTTTCGCTAAGGCTGTTCTTGTCGAATTGGCAAAGGTATATTTGGAAGCCCATAGAGGCCTATGGTGAAAAAGGAAATATCTTCCGTTCAAAACTGGAAAGAAGCTTTCAGAGAAACTGCTCTGTGTTCTCTGAATTCATCTCACAGAGTTACATCTTTCCCTTCAAGAAGCCTTTCGCTAAGGCTGTTCTTGTGGAATTGGCAAAGGGATATTTGGAAGCCCATAGACGGCTATGGTGAAAAAGGAAATATCTTCCGTTCAAAACTGGACAGAAGCTTTCTGAGAAACTGCTCTGTGTTCTGTTAATTCATCTCACAGAGTTACATCTTTCCCTTCAAGAAGCCTTTCGCTAAGGCTGTTCTTGTGGAATTGGCAAAGCGATATTTGGAAGCCCATAGAGGGCTATGGTGAAAAAGGAAATATCTTCCGTTCAAAACTGGAAAGAAGCTTTCTGAGAAACTGCTCTGTGTTCTGCTAATTCATCTCACAGAGTTACATCTTTCCCTTCAAGAAGCCTTTCGCTAAGGCTGTTCTTGTGGAATTCGCAAAGCGATATTTGGAAGCCCATAGAGGGCTATGGTGAAAAAGGAAATATCTTCCGTTCAAAACTGGAAAGAAGCTTTCTGAGAAACTGCTCTGTGTTCTGTTAATTCAACTCACAGAGTTACATCTTTCCCTTCAAGAATCGTTTCGCTAAGGCTGTTCTTGTGGATTTGGCAAAGGGATATTTGGAAGCCCATAGAGGG
This sequence comes from Chlorocebus sabaeus, assembly GCF_047675955.1. NCBI lineage: Eukaryota > Metazoa > Chordata > Mammalia > Primates > Cercopithecidae > Chlorocebus > Chlorocebus sabaeus. The sequence continues at coordinate 35,255 of NW_027327772.1, read as the reverse complement.
CTATGGTGAAAAAGGAAATATCTTCCGTTCAAAACTGGAAAGAAGCTTTCTGAGAAACTGCTCTGTGTTCTGTGAATTCATCTCACAGAGTTACATCTTTCCCTTCAAGAAGCCTTTGGCTAAGGCTGTTCTTGTGGAATTGGCAAAGGGATATTTGGAAGCCCTTAGACGGCTATGGTGAAAAAGGAAATATCTTCCGTTCAAAATTGGAAAGAAGCTTTCTGAGAAACTGCTCTGTGTTCTGTGAATTCATCTCTCAGAGTTACATCTTTCCCTTCAAGAAGCCTTTGGCTAAGGCTGTTCTTGTGGAATTGGCAAAGGGATATTTGGAAGCCCATAGAGGACTATGGTGAAAAAGGAAATATCTTCCGTTCAAAACTGGAAAGAAGCTTTCTGAGAAACTGCTCTGTGTTCTGTGAATTCATCTCACAGAGTTACATCTTTCCCTTCAAGAAGCCTTTCGCTAAGGCTGTTCTTGTGGAATTGGCAAAGGGATATTTGGAAGCCCATAGAGGGCTATGGTGAAAAAGGAAATATCTTCCGTTCAAAACTGGAAAGAAGCTTTCTGAGAAACTGCTCTGTGTTCTATGAATTCATCTCACAGAGTTACATCTTTCCCTTCAAGAAGCCTTTCGCTAAGGCTGTTCTTGTGGAAGTGGCAAAGGGATATTTGGAAGCCCATAGAGGCCTATGGTGAAAAAGGAAATATCTTCCGTTCAAAACTGGAAAGAAGCTTTCGGAGAAACTGCTCTGTGTTCTCTGAATTCATCTCACAGAGTTACATCTTTCCCTTCAAGAAGCCTTTCGCTAAGGCTGTTCTTGTGGAGTTGGCAAAGGGATATTTGGAAGCCCATAGAGGGCTATGGTGAAAAAGGAAATATCTTCCGTTCAAAACTGGAAAGAAGCTTTCTGAGAAACTGCTCTGTGTTCTGTTAATTCATCTCACAGAGTTACATCTTTCCCTTCAAGAAGCCTTTCGCTAAGGCTGTTCTTGTGGAATTGGCAAAGCGATATTTTGAAGCCCGTAGAGGGCTATGGTGAAAAAGGAAATATCTTCCGTTCAAAACTGGAAAGAAGCTTTCTGAGAAACTGCTCTGTGTTCTGTGAATTCATTTCACAGAGTTACATCTTTCCCTTCAAGAAGCCTTTCGCTAAGGCTGTTCTTGAGGAATTGGCAAAGGGATATTTGGAAGCCCATAGACGGCTATGGTGAAAAAGGAAATATCTTCCGTTCAAAACTGGAAAGAAGCTTTCTGAGAAACTGCTCTGTGTTCTGTGAATTCATCTCACAGAGTTACATCTTTCCCTTCAAGAAGCCTTTCGCTAAGGCTGTTCTTTTGGAATTGGCAAAGCGATATTTGGAAGCCCTTAGAGGGCTATGGTGAAAAAGGAAATATCTTCCGTTCAAAACTGGAAAGAAGCTTTCTGAGAAACTGCTCTGTGTTCTGTGAATTCATCTCACAGAGTGACATCTTTCCCTTCAAGAAGCCTTTCGCTAAGGCTGTTCTTGTGGAATTGGCAAAGGGATATTTGGAAGCCCATAGAGGGCTATGGTGAAAAAGGAAATATCTTCCGTTCAAAACTGGAAAGAAGCTTTCTGAGAAACTGCTCTGTGTTCTGCTAATTCATCTCACAGAGTTACATCTTTCCCTTCAAGAAGCCTTTCGCTAAGGCTGTTCTTGTGGAAATGGCAAAGGGATATTTGGAAGCCCATAGACGGCTATGGTGAAAAAGGAAATATCTTCCGTTCAAAACTGGAAAGAAGCTTTCTGAGAAACTGCTCTGTGTTCTGTGAATTCATCTCACAGAGTTACATCTTTCCCTTCAAGAAGCCTTTCGCTAAGGCTGTTCTTGTGGAATTGGCAAAGCGATATTTTGAAACCCGTAGAGGGCTATGGTGAAAAAGGGAATATCTTCCTTTCAAAACTGGAAATAAGCTTTCTGAGAAACTGCTCTGTGTTCTGTGAATTCATCTCACAGAGTTACATCTTTCCCTTCAAGAAGCCTTTCGCTAAGGCTGTTCTTTTGGAATTGGCAAAGGGATACTTGGAAGCCCGTAGAGGGCTATGGTGAAAAAGGAAATATCTTCCTTTCAAAACTGGAAAGAAGCTTTCTGAGAAACTGCTCTGTGTTCTGTTAATTCATCTCACAGAGTTACATCTTTCCCTTCAAGAAGCCTTTCGCTAAGGCTGTTCTTGTGCAAATGGCAAAGGGATATTTGGAAGCCCATAGAGGGCTATGGTGAAAAAGGAAATATCTTCCGTTCATATCTGGAAAGAAGCTTTCTGAGAAACTGCTCTGTTTTCTGTGAATTCATCTCACGGAGTTACATCTTTCCCTTCAAGCAGCCTTTCGCTAAGGCTGCTCTTGTGGAATTGGCAAAAGGATATTTGCAAGCCCATAGACGGCTATGGTGAAAAATTAAATATATTACGTTCAAAACTGGAAAGAAGCTTTCTGAGAAACTGCTCTGTGTTCTGTTAATTCATCTCACAGAGTTACATCTTTCCCTTCAAGAAGCCTTTCGCTAAGGCTGTTCTTCTGGAATTGGCAAAGGGATATTTGGAAGCCCATGGAGGGCTCTGGTGAAAAAGGAAATATCTTCCGTTCAAAACTGGAAAGAAGCTTTCTGAGAAACTGCTCTGTGTTCTGTTAATTCATCTCACAGAGTTACATCTTTCCCTTCAAGAAGCCTTTCGCTAAGGCTGTTCTTGTGGAATTGGCAAACGGATATTTGGAAGCCCATTGACTGCTATGGTGAAAAAGGAAATATCTTCCGTTCAAAACTGGAAAGAAGCTTTCTGAGAAACTGCTCTGTGTTCTGTTAATTCATCTCACAGAGTTACATCTTTCCCTTCAAGAAGCCTTTCGCTAAGGCTGTTCTTGTGGAATTGGCAAAGGGATATTTGGAAGCCCATAGACGGCTATGGTGAAAAAGGAAATATCTTCCGTTCAAAACTGGAAAGAAGCTTTCTGAGAAACTGCTCTGTGTTCTGTGAATTCATCTCACAGAGTTACATCTTTCCCTTCAAGAAGCCTTTGGCTAAGGCTGTTCTTCTGGAATTGGCAAAGGGATATTTGGAAGCCCATAGAGGCCTATGGTGAAAAAGGAAATATCTTCCGTTCAAAACTGGAAAGAAGCATTCTGAGAAACTGCTCTGTGTTCTGTGAATTCATCTCACAGAGTTACATCTTTCCCTTCCAGAAGCCTTTCGCTAAGGCTGTTCTTGTGGAATTGGCAAAGGGATATTTGGAAGCCCATAGAGGCCTATGGTGAAAAAGGAAATATCTTCCGTTCAAAACTGGAAAGAAGCTTTCTGAGAAACTGCTCTGTGTTCTGTGAATTCATCTCACAGAGTTACATCTTTCCCTTCAAGAAGCCTTTCGCTAAGGCTGTTCTTGTGAAATTGGCAAAGCGATATTTGGAAGCCCATAGAGGGCTATGGTGAAAAAGGAAATATCTTCCATTCAAAACTGTAAAGAAGCTTTCTGAGAAACTGCTCTGTGTTCTGTTAATTCATCTCACAGAGTTACATCTTTGCCTTCAAGAAGCCTTTCGCTAAGGCTGTTCTTGTGGAATTGGCAAAGGGATATTTGGAAGCCCGTAGAGGGCTATGGTGAAAAAGGAAATATCTTCCGTTCAAAACTGGAAAGAAGCTTTCTGAGAAACTGCTCTGTGTTCTGTGAATTCATCTCACAGAGTTACATCTTTCCCTTCAAGAAGCCTTTGGCTAAGGCTGTTCTTGTGGAATTGGCAAAGGGATATTTGGAAGCCCATAGACGGCTATGGTGAAAAAGGAAATATCTTCCGTTCAAAATTGGAAAGAAGCTTTCTGAGAAACTGCTCTGTGTTCTGTGAATTCATCTCACAGAGTTACATCTTTGCCTTCAAGAAGCCTTTCGCTAAGGCTGTTCTTGTCGAATTGGCAAAGGGATATTTGGAAGCCCATAGAGGCCTATGGCGAAAAAGGAAATATCTTCCGTTCAAAACTGGAAAGAAGCTTTCTGAGAAACTGCTCTGTGTTCTGTGAATTCATCTCACAGAGTTACATCTTTCCCTTCAAGAAGCCTTTCGCTAAGGCTGTTCTTGTGGAATTGGCAAAGGGATATTTGGAAGCCCATAGAGGGCTATGGTGAAAAAGGAAATATCTTCCGTTCAAAACTGGAAAGAAGCTTTCTGAGAAACTGCTCTGTGTTCTGTTAATTCATCTCACAGAGTTACATCTTTCCCTTGAAGAAGCCTTTCGCTAAGGTTGTTCTTGTGGAATTGGCAAAGCGATATTTGGAAGCCCATAGGGTGCTGTGGTGAATAAGGAAATATCTTCCATTCAAAACTGGAAAGAAGCTTTCTGAGAAACTGCTCTGTGTTCTGTGAATTCATCTCACAGAGTTACATCTTTCCCTTCAAGAAGCCTTTCGCTAAGGTTGTTCTTGTGGAATTGGCAAAGGGATATTTGGAAGACCATAGAGGGCTATGGTGAAAAAGGAAATATCTTCCGTTCAAAACTGGAAAGAAGCTTTCTGAGAAACTGCTCTGTGTTCTCTGAGTTCATCTCACAGAGTTACATCTTTCCCTTCAAGAAGCCTTTCGCTAAGGCTGTTCTTGTGGAATTGGCAAAGGGATATTTGGAAGCCCATAGAGGGCTATGGTGAAAAAGGAAATATCTTCCGTTCAAAACTGGAAAGATGCTTTCTGAGAAACTGCTCTGTGTTCTCTGAGTTCATCTCACAGAGTTACATCTTTCCCTTCAAGAAGCCTTTCGCTAAGGCTGTTCTTGTTTAATTGGCAAAGCGATATTTGGAAGCCCGTAGAGGGCTATGGTGAAAAAGGAAATATCTTCCGTTCAAAACTGGAAAGAAGTTTTCTGAGAAACTGCTCTGTGTTCTGTTAATTCATCTCACAGAGTGACATCTTTCCCTTCAAGAAGCCTTTCGCTAAGGCTGTTCTTGTGGAATTGGCAAAGGGATATTTGGAAGCCCATAGAGGGCTATGGTGAAAAAGGAAATATCTTCCGTTCAAAACTGGAAAGAAGCTTTCTGAGAAACTGCTCTGTGTTCTGCTAATTCATCTCACAGAGTTACATCTTTCCCTTCAAGAAGCCTTTCGCTAAGGCTGTTCTTGTGGAAATGGCAAAGGGATATTTGGAAGCCCATAGACGGCTATGGTGAAAAAGGAAATATCTTCCGTTCAAAACTGGAAAGAAGCTTTCTGAGAAACTGCTCTGTGTTCTGTGAATTCATCTCACAGAGTTACATCTTTCCCTTCAAGAAGCCTTTCGCTAAGGCTGTTCTTGTGGAATTGGCAAAGCGATATTTTGAAACCCGTAGAGGGCTATGGTGAAAAAGGGAATATCTTCCTTTCAAAACTGGAAATAAGCTTTCTGAGAAACTGCTCTGTGTTCTGTGAATTCATCTCACAGAGTTACATCTTTCCCTTCAAGAAGCCTTTCGCTAAGGCTGTTCTTTTGGAATTGGCAAAGGGATACTTGGAAGCCCGTAGAGGGCTATGGTGAAAAAGGAAATATCTTCCTTTCAAAACTGGAAAGAAGCTTTCTGAGAAACTGCTCTGTGTTCTGTTAATTCATCTCACAGAGTTACATCTTTCCCTTCAAGAAGCCTTTCGCTAAGGCTGTTCTTGTGCAAATGGCAAAGGGATATTTGGAAGCCCATAGAGGGCTATGGTGAAAAAGGAAATATCTTCCGTTCATATCTGGAAAGAAGCTTTCTGAGAAACTGCTCTGTTTTCTGTGAATTCATCTCACGGAGTTACATCTTTCCCTTCAAGCAGCCTTTCGCTAAGGCTGCTCTTGTGGAATTGGCAAAAGGATATTTGCAAGCCCATAGACGGCTATGGTGAAAAATTAAATATATTACGTTCAAAACTGGAAAGAAGCTTTCTGAGAAACTGCTCTGTGTTCTGTTAATTCATCTCACAGAGTTACATCTTTCCCTTCAAGAAGCCTTTCGCTAAGGCTGTTCTTCTGGAATTGGCAAAGGGATATTTGGAAGCCCATGGAGGGCTCTGGTGAAAAAGGAAATATCTTCCGTTCAAAACTGGAAAGAAGCTTTCTGAGAAACTGCTCTGTGTTCTGTTAATTCATCTCACAGAGTTACATCTTTCCCTTCAAGAAGCCTTTCGCTAAGGCTGTTCTTGTGGAATTGGCAAACGGATATTTGGAAGCCCATTGACTGCTATGGTGAAAAAGGAAATATCTTCCGTTCAAAACTGGAAAGAAGCTTTCTGAGAAACTGCTCTGTGTTCTGTGAATTCATCTCACAGAGTTACATCTTTCCCTTCAAGAAGCCTTTCGCTAAGGCTGTTCTTGTGGAATTGGCAAAGGGATATTTGGAAGCCCATAGAGGGCTATTTTGAAAAAGGAAATATCTTCCGTTCAAAACTGGAAAGAAGCTTTCTGAGAAACTGCTCTGTGTTCTGTGAATTCATCTCACAGAGTTACATCTTTCAGCTCAAGAAGCCTTTCGCTAATGCTGTTCTTGTGAAATTGGCAAAGCGATATTTGGAAGCCCATAGAGGGCTATGGTGAAAAAGGAAATATCTTCCATTCAAAACTGGAAAGAAGCTTTCTGAGAAACTGCTCTGTGTTCTGTGAATTCATCTCACAGAGTTACATCTTTCCCTTCAAGAAGCCTTTCGCTAAGGCTGTTCTTGAGGAATTGGCAAAGGGATATTTGGAATCCCATAGAGGGCTATGGTGAAAAAGGAAATATCTTCCTTTCAAAACTGGAAAGAAGCTTTCTGAGAAACTGCTCTCTGTTCTGTTAATTCATCTCACAGAGTTACATCTTTCCCTTCAAGAAGCCTTTCGCTAAGGCTGTTCTTCTGGAAATGGCAAAGGGATATTTGGAAGCCCATAGATGGCTATGGTGAAAAAGGAAATATCTTCCGTTCAAAACTGGAAAGAAGCTTCCTGAGAAACTGCTCTGTGTTCTGTGAATTCATCTCACAGAGTTACATCTTTCCCTTCAAGAAGCCTTTCGCTAAGGCTGTTCTTGTGGAATTGGCAAAGGGATATTTGGAAGCCCATAGAGGGCTATGGTGAAAAAAGAAATATCTTCCGTTCAAAACTGGAAAGAAGCTTTCTGAGAAACTGCTCTGTGTTCTGTGAATTCATCTCACAGAGTTACATCTTTCCCTTCAAGAAGCCTTTCGCTAAGGCTGTTCTTGTGGAATTGGCAAAGGGATATTTGGAAGCCCATAGAGGGCTATGTTGAAAAAGGAAATATCTTCCGTTCAAAACTGGAAAGAAGCTTTCTGAGAAACTGCTCTGTGTTCTGTTAATTCATCTCACAGAGTTACATCTTTCAGTTCAAGAAGCCTTTCGCTAATGCTGTTCTTGTGAAATTGGCAAAGCGATATTTGGAAGCCCATAGAGGGCTATGGTGAAAAAGGAAATATCTTCCATTCAAAACTGGAAAGAAGCTTTCTGAGAAACTGCTCTGTGTTCTGTGAATTCATCTCACAGAGTTACATCTTTCCCTTCAAGAAGCCTTTCGCTAAGGCTGTTCTTGAGGAATTGGCAAAGGGATATTTGGAATCCCATAGAGGGCTATGGTGAAAAAGGAAATATCTTCCTTTCAAAACTGGAAAGAAGCTTTCTGAGAAACTGCTCTCTGTTCTGTTAATTCATCTCACAGAGTTACATCTTTCCCTTCAAGAACCCTTTCGCTAAGGCTGTTCTTCTGGAAATGGCAAAGGGATATTTGGAAGCCCATAGATGGCTATGGTGAAAAAGGAAATATCTTCCGTTCAAAACTGGAAAGAAGCTTCCTGAGAAACTGCTCTGTGTTCTGTGAATTCATCTCACAGAGTTACATCTTTCCCTTCAAGAAGCCTTTCGCTAAGGCTGTTCTTGTGGAATTGGCAAAGGGATATTTGGAAGCCCATAGAGGGCTATGGTGAAAAAAGAAATATCTTCCGTTCAAAACTGGAAAGAAGCTTTCTGAGAAACTGCTCTGTGTTCTCTGAGTTCATCTCACAGAGTTACATCTTTCCCTTCAAGAAGCCTTTCGCTAAGGCTGTTCTTGTGGAATTGGCAAAGGGATATTTGGAAGCCCATAGAGGGCTATGGTGAAAAAGGAAATAACTTCCGTTCAAAACTGGAAAGAAGCTTTCTGAGAAACTGCTCTGTGTTCTGTGAATTCATCTCACAGAGTTACATCTTTCCCTTCAAGAAGCCTTTTGCTAAGGCTGTTCTTGTGGAATTGGCAAAGCGATATTTGGAAGCCCGTAGAGGGCTATGGTGAAAAAGGAAATATCTTCCGTTCAAAACTGGAAAGAAGCTTTCTGAGAAACTGCTCTGTGTTCTGTGAATTCATCTCACAGAGTTACATCTTTCCCTTCAAGAAGCCTTTCGCTAAGGCTGTTCTTGTGGAATTGGCAAAGGGATATTTGGAAGCCCATAGAGGCCTATGGTGAAAAAGGAAATATCTTCCATTCAAAACTGGAAAGAAGCTTTCTGAGAAACTGCTCTGTGTTCTGTGAATTCATCTCACAGAGTTACATTTTTCCCTTCAAGAAGCCTTTCGCTAAGGCTGTTCTTGTGGAATTGGCAAAGGGATATTTGGAAGCCCATAGAGGGCTATGGTGTAAAAGGAAATATCTTCCGTTCAAAACTGGAAAGAAGCTTTCTGAGAAACTGCTCTGTGTTCTGTTAATTCATCTCAGAGAGTTACATCTTTCCCTTCAATAAGCCTTTCGATAAGGCTGTTCTTGTGGAATTGGCAAAGGGATATTTGGAAGACCATAGAGGCCTATGGTGAAAAAGGAAATATCTTCCGTTCAAAACTGGAAAGAAGCTTTCTGAGAAACTGCTCTGTGTTCTGTGAATTCATCTCACAGAGTTACATCTTTCCCTTCAAGAAGCCTTTCGCTAAGGCTGTTCTTGTGGAATTGGCAAAGGGATATTTGGAAGCCCATAGAGGGCTATGTTGAAAAATGAAATATCTTCCGTTCAAAACTGGAAAGAAGCTTTCTGAGAAACTGCTCTGTGTTCTGTGAATTCATCTCACAGAGTTACATCTTTCCCTTCAAGAAGCCTTTCGCTAAGGCTGTTCTTGTGGAATTGGCAAAGGGATATTTGGAAGCCCATAGAGGGCTATGGTGAAAAAGGAAATATCTTCCGTTCAAAACTGGAAAGATGCTTTCTGAGAAACTGCTCTGTGTTCTCTGAGTTCATCTCACAGAGTTACATCTTTCCCTTCAAGAAGCCTTTCGCTAAGGCTGTTCTTGTTTAATTGGCAAAGCGATATTTGGAAGCCCGTAGAGGGCTATGGTGAAAAAGGAAATATCTTCCGTTCAAAACTGGAAAGAAGTTTTCTGAGAAACTGCTCTGTGTTCTGTTAATTCATCTCACAGAGTGACATCTTTCCCTTCAAGAAGCCTTTCGCTAAGGCTGTTCTTGTGGAATTGGCAAAGGGATATTTGGAAGCCCATAGAGGGCTATGGTGAAAAAGGAAATATCTTCCGTTCAAAACTGGAAAGAAGCTTTCTGAGAAACTGCTCTGTGTTCTGCTAATTCATCTCACAGAGTTACATCTTTCCCTTCAAGAAGCCTTTCGCTAAGGCTGTTCTTGTGGAAATGGCAAAGGGATATTTGGAAGCCCATAGACGGCTATGGTGAAAAAGGAAATATCTTCCGTTCAAAACTGGAAAGAAGCTTTCTGAGAAACTGCTCTGTGTTCTGTGAATTCATCTCACAGAGTTACATCTTTCCCTTCAAGAAGCCTTTCGCTAAGGCTGTTCTTGTGGAATTGGCAAAGCGATATTTTGAAACCCGTAGAGGGCTATGGTGAAAAAGGGAATATCTTCCTTTCAAAACTGGAAATAAGCTTTCTGAGAAACTGCTCTGTGTTCTGTGAATTCATCTCACAGAGTTACATCTTTCCCTTCAAGAAGCCTTTCGCTAAGGCTGTTCTTTTGGAATTGGCAAAGGGATACTTGGAAGCCCGTAGAGGGCTATGGTGAAAAAGGAAATATCTTCCTTTCAAAACTGGAAAGAAGCTTTCTGAGAAACTGCTCTGTGTTCTGTTAATTCATCTCACAGAGTTACATCTTTCCCTTCAAGAAGCCTTTCGCTAAGGCTGTTCTTGTGCAAATGGCAAAGGGATATTTGGAAGCCCATAGAGGGCTATGGTGAAAAAGGAAATATCTTCCGTTCATATCTGGAAAGAAGCTTTCTGAGAAACTGCTCTGTTTTCTGTGAATTCATCTCACGGAGTTACATCTTTCCCTTCAAGCAGCCTTTCGCTAAGGCTGCTCTTGTGGAATTGGCAAAAGGATATTTGCAAGCCCATAGACGGCTATGGTGAAAAATTAAATATATTACGTTCAAAACTGGAAAGAAGCTTTCTGAGAAACTGCTCTGTGTTCTGTTAATTCATCTCACAGAGTTACATCTTTCCCTTCAAGAAGCCTTTCGCTAAGGCTGTTCTTCTGGAATTGGCAAAGGGATATTTGGAAGCCCATGGAGGGCTCTGGTGAAAAAGGAAATATCTTCCGTTCAAAACTGGAAAGAAGCTTTCTGAGAAACTGCTCTGTGTTCTGTTAATTCATCTCACAGAGTTACATCTTTCCCTTCAAGAAGCCTTTCGCTAAGGCTGTTCTTGTGGAATTGGCAAACGGATATTTGGAAGCCCATTGACTGCTATGGTGAAAAAGGAAATATCTTCCGTTCAAAACTGGAAAGAAGCTTTCTGAGAAACTGCTCTGTGTTCTGTGAATTCATCTCACAGAGTTACATCTTTCCCTTCAAGAAGCCTTTCGCTAAGGCTGTTCTTGTGGAATTGGCAAAGGGATATTTGGAAGCCCATAGAGGGCTATGTTGAAAAAGGAAATATCTTCCGTTCAAAACTGGAAAGAAGCTTTCTGAGAAACTGCTCTGTGTTCTGTGAATTCATCTCACAGAGTTACATCTTTCAGCTCAAGAAGCCTTTCGCTAATGCTGTTCTTGTGAAATTGGCAAAGCGATATTTGGAAGCCTATAGAGGGCTATGGTGAAAAAGGAAATATCTTCCATTCAAAACTGGAAAGAAGCTTTCTGAGAAACTGCTCTGTGTTCTGTGAATTCATCTCACAGAGTTACATCTTTCCCTTCAAGAAGCCTTTCGCTAAGGCTGTTCTTGAGGAATTGGCAAAGGGATATTTGGAATCCCATAGAGGGCTATGGTGAAAAAGGAAATATCTTCCTTTCAAAACTGGAAAGAAGCTTTCTGAGAAACTGCTCTCTGTTCTGTTAATTCATCTCACAGAGTTACATCTTTCCCTTCAAGAAGCCTTTCGCTAAGGCTGTTCTTCTGGAAATGGCAAAGGGATATTTGGAAGCCCATAGATGGCTATGGTGAAAAAGGAAATATCTTCCGTTCAAAACTGGAAAGAAGCTTCCTGAGAAACTGCTCTGTGTTCTGTGAATTCATCTCACAGAGTTACATCTTTCCCTTCAAGAAGCCTTTCGCTAAGGCTGTTCTTGTGGAATTGGCAAAGGGATATTTGGAAGCCCATAGAGGGCTATGGTGAAAAAAGAAATATCTTCCGTTCAAAACTGGAAAGAAGCTTTCTGAGAAACTGCTCTGTGTTCTGTGAATTCATCTCACAGAGTTACATCTTTCCCTTCAAGAAGCCTTTCGCTAAGGCTGTTCTTGTGGAATTGGCAAAGGGATATTTGGAAGCCCATAGAGGGCTATGTTGAAAAAGGAAATATCTTCCGTTCAAAACTGGAAAGAAGCTTTCTGAGAAACTGCTCTGTGTTCTGTTAATTCATCTCACAGAGTTACATCTTTCAGTTCAAGAAGCCTTTCGCTAATGCTGTTCTTGTGAAATTGGCAAAGCGATATTTGGAAGCCCATAGAGGGCTATGGTGAAAAAGGAAATATCTTCCATTCAAAACTGGAAAGAAGCTTTCTGAGAAACTGCTCTGTGTTCTGTGAATTCATCTCACAGAGTTACATCTTTCCCTTCAAGAAGCCTTTCGCTAAGGCTGTTCTTGAGGAATTGGCAAAGGGATATTTGGAATCCCATAGAGGGCTATGGTGAAAAAGGAAATATCTTCCTTTCAAAACTGGAAAGAAGCTTTCTGAGAAACTGCTCTCTGTTCTGTTAATTCATCTCACAGAGTTACATCTTTCCCTTCAAGAACCCTTTCGCTAAGGCTGTTCTTCTGGAAATGGCAAAGGGATATTTGGAAGCCCATAGATGGCTATGGTGAAAAAGGAAATATCTTCCGTTCAAAACTGGAAAGAAGCTTCCTGAGAAACTGCTCTGTGTTCTGTGAATTCATCTCACAGAGTTACATCTTTCCCTTCAAGAAGCCTTTCGCTAAGGCTGTTCTTGTGGAATTGGCAAAGGGATATTTGGAAGCCCATAGAGGGCTATGGTGAAAAAAGAAATATCTTCCGTTCAAAACTGGAAAGAAGCTTTCTGAGAAACTGCTCTGTGTTCTCTGAGTTCATCTCACAGAGTTACATCTTTCCCTTCAAGAAGCCTTTCGCTAAGGCTGTTCTTGTGGAATTGGCAAAGGGATATTTGGAAGCCCATAGAGGGCTATGGTGAAAAAGGAAATAACTTCCGTTCAAAACTGGAAAGAAGCTTTCTGAGAAACTGCTCTGTGTTCTGTGAATTCATCTCACAGAGTTACATCTTTCCCTTCAAGAAGCCTTTTGCTAAGGCTGTTCTTGTGGAATTGGCAAAGCGATATTTGGAAGCCCGTAGAGGGCTATGGTGAAAAAGGAAATATCTTCCGTTCAAAACTGGAAAGAAGCTTTCTGAGAAACTGCTCTGTGTTCTGTGAATTCATCTCACAGAGTTACATCTTTCCCTTCAAGAAGCCTTTCGCTAAGGCTGTTCTTGTGGAATTGGCAAAGGGATATTTGGAAGCCCATAGAGGCCTATGGTGAAAAAGGAAATATCTTCCATTCAAAACTGGAAAGAAGCTTTCTGAGAAACTGCTCTGTGTTCTGTGAATTCATCTCACAGAGTTACATTTTTCCCTTCAAGAAGCCTTTCGCTAAGGCTGTTCTTGTGGAATTGGCAAAGGGATATTTGGAAGCCCATAGAGGGCTATGGTGTAAAAGGAAATATCTTCCGTTCAAAACTGGAAAGAAGCTTTCTGAGAAACTGCTCTGTGTTCTGTTAATTCATCTCAGAGAGTTACATCTTTCCCTTCAATAAGCCTTTCGATAAGGCTGTTCTTGTGGAATTGGCAAAGGGATATTTGGAAGACCATAGAGGCCTATGGTGAAAAAGGAAATATCTTCCGTTCAAAACTGGAAAGAAGCTTTCTGAGAAACTGCTCTGTGTTCTGTGAATTCATCTCACAGAGTTACATCTTTCCCTTCAAGAAGCCTTTCGCTAAGGCTGTTCTTGTGGAATTGGCAAAGGGATATTTGGAAGCCCATAGAGGGCTATGTTGAAAAATGAAATATCTTCCGTTCAAAACTGGAAAGAAGCTTTCTGAGAAACTGCTCTGTGTTCTGTGAATTCATCTCACAGAGTTACATCTTTCCCTTCAAGAAGCCTTTCGCTAATGCTGTTCTTGTGAAATTGGCAAAGCGATATTTGGAAGCCCATAGAGGGCTATGGTGAAAAAGGAAATATCTTCCACTCAAAACTGGAAAGAAGCTTTCTGAGAAACTGCTCTGTGTTCTGTGAATTCATCTCACAGAGTTACATCTTTCCCTTCAAGAAGCCTTTCGCTAAGGCTGTTCTTGTGGAATTGGCAAAGGGATATTTGGAAGCCCATAGAGGGCTATGGTGAAAAAGGCAATATCTTCCTTTCAAAACTGGAAAGAAGCTTTCTGAGAAACTGCTCTGTGTTCTGTGAATTCATGTCACAGAGTTACATCTTTCCCTTCAAGAAGCCTTTCGCTAAGGCTGTTCTTGTGGAATTGGCAAAGGGATATTTGGAAGCCCATAGAGGGCTATGGTGAAAAAGGAAATATCTTCCGTTCAAAACTGGAAAGAAGCTTTCTGAGAAACTGCTATGTGTTCTCTGAGTTCATCTCACAGAGTTACATCTTTCCCTTCAAGAAGCCTTTCGCTAAGGCTGTTCTTGTGGAATTGGCAAAGGGATATTTGGAAGCCCATAGAGGGCTATGGTGAAAAAGGAAATAACTTCCGTTCAAAACTGGAAAGAAGCTTTCTGAGAAACTGCTCTGTGTTCTGTTAATTCATGTCACAGAGTTACATCTTTCCCTTCAAGAAGCCTTTTGCTAAGGCTGTTCTTGTGGAATTGGCAAAGCGATATTTGGAAGCCCGTAGAGGGCTATGGTGAAAAAGGAAATATCTTCCGTTCAAAACTGGAAAGAAGCTTTCTGAGAAACTGCTCTGTGTTCTGTGAATTCATCTCACAGAGTTACATCTTTCCCTTCAAGAAGCCTTTCGCTAAGGCTGTTCTTGTGGAATTGGCAAAGGGATATTTGGAAGCCCATAGAGGCCTATGGTGAAAAAGGAAATATCTTCCATTCAAAACTGGAAAGAAGCTTTCTGAGAAACTGCTCTGTGTTCTGTGAATTCATCTCACAGAGTTACATTTTTCCCTTCAAGAAGCCTTTCGCTAAGGCTGTTCTTGTGGAATTGGCAAAGGGATATTTGGAAGCCCATAGAGGGCTATGGTGTAAAAGGAAATATCTTCCGTTCAAAACTGGAAAGAAGCTTTCTGAGAAACTGCTCTGTGTTCTGTGAATTCATCTCAGAGAGTTACATCTTTCCCTTCAATAAGCCTTTCGATAAGGCTGTTCTTGTGGAATTGGCAAAGGGATATTTGGAAGACCATAGAGGCCTATGGTGAAAAAGGAAATATCTTCCGTTCAAAACTGGAAAGAATCTTTCTGAGAAACTGCTCTGTGTTCTGTGAATTCATCTCACAGAGTTACATCTTTCCCTTCAAGAAGCCTTTCGCTAAGGCTGTTCTTGTGGAATTGGCAAAGGGATATTTGGAAGCCCATAGAGGGCTATGTTGAAAAAGGAAATATCTTCCGTTCAAAACTGGAAAGAAGCTTTCTGAGAAACTGCTCTGTGTTCTGTGAATTCATCTCACAGAGTTACATCTTTCCCTTCAAGAAGCCTTTCGCTAATGCTGTTCTTGTGAAATTGGCAAAGCGATATTTGGAAGCCCATAGAGGGCTATGGTGAAAAAGGAAATATCTTCCACTCAAAACTGGAAAGAAGCTTTCTGAGAAACTGCTCTGTGTTCTGTGAATTCATCTCACAGAGTTACATCTTTCCCTTCAAGAAGCCTTTCGCTAAGGCTGTTCTTGTGGAATTGGCAAAGGGATATTTGGAAGCCCATAGAGGGCTATGGTGAAAAAGGTAATATCTTCCTTTCAAAACTGGAAAGAAGCTTTCTGAGAAACTGCTCTCTGTTCTGTTAATTCATCTCACAGAGTTACATCTTTCCCTTCAAGAAGCCTCTCGCTAAGGCTGTTCTTCTGGAAATGGCAAAGGGATATTTGGAAGCCCATAGATGGCTATGGTGAAAAAGGAAATATCTTCCGTTCAAAACTGGAAAGAAGCTTCCTGAGAAACTGCTCTGTGTTCTGTGAATTCATCTCACAGAGTTACATCTTTCCCTTCAAGAAGCCTTTCGCTAAGGCTGTTCTTGTGGAATTGGCAAAGGGATATTTGGAAGCCCATAGAGGGCTATGGTGAAAAAAGAAATATCTTCCGTTCAAAACTGGAAAGAAGCTTTCTGAGAAACTGCTCTGTGTTCTCTGAGTTCATCTCACAGAGTTACATCTTTCCCTTCAAGAAGCCTTTCGCTAAGGCTGTTCTTGTGGAATTGGCAAAGGGATATTTGGAAGCCCATAGAGGGCTATGGTGAAAAAGGAAATAACTTCCGTTCAAAACTGGAAAGAAGCTTTCTGAGAAACTGCTCTGTGTTCTGTTAATTCATGTCACAGAGTTACATCTTTCCCTTCAAGAAGCCTTTTGCTAAGGCTGTTCTTGTGGAATTGGCAAAGCGATATTTGGAAGCCCGTAGAGGGCTATGGTGAAAAAGGAAATATCTTCTGTTCAAAACTGGAAAGAAGCTTTCTGAGAAACTGCTCTGTGTTCTGTGAATTCATCTCACAGAGTTACATCTTTCCCTTCAATAAGCCTTTCGATAAGGCTGTTCTTGTGGAATTGGCAAAGGGATATTTGGAAGCCCATAGAGGGCTATGGTGAAAAAGGAAATATCTTCCGTTCAAAACTGGAAAGAAGCTTTCTGAGAAACTGCTCTGTGTTATCTGAATTCATCTCACAGAGTTACATCTTTCCCTTCAAGCAGCCTTTCGCTAAGGCTGCTCTTGTGGAATTGGCAAAAGGATATTTGCAAGCCCATAGACGGCTATGGTGAAAAAGGAAATATCTTCCGTTCAAAACTGGAAAGAAGCTTTCTGAGAAACTGGTCTGTGTTTTGTTAATTCATCTCACAGAGTTACATCTTTCCCTGCAAGAAGCCTTTCGCTAAGGCTGTTCTTGAGGAATTGGCAAAGGGATATTTGGAAGCCCATAGACGGCTATGGTGAAAAAGGAAATATCTTCCGTTCAAAACTGGAAAGAAGCTTTCTGAGAAACTGCTCTGTGTTCTGTTAATTCATCTCACAGAGTTACATCTTTCCCTTCAAGAAGCCTTTCGCTAAGGCTGTTCTTGTGGAATTGGCAAAGGGATATTTGGAAGCCCGTAGAGGGCTATGGTGAAAAAGGAAATATCTTCCGTTCAAAACTGGAAAGAAGCTTTCTGAGAAACTGCTCTGTGTTCTGTGAATTCATCTCACAGAGTTACATCTTTCCCTTCAAGAAGCCTTTCGCTAAGGCTGTTCTTGTGGAATTGGCAAAGGGATATTTGGAAGCCCATAGACGGCTATGGTGAAAAAGGAAATATCTTCCGTTCAAAACTGGAAAGAAGCTTTCTGAGAAACTGCTCTGTGTTCTGTGAATTCATGTCACAGAGTTACATCTTTCCCTTCAAGAAGCCTTTCGCTAAGGCTGTTCTTGTGGAATTGGCAAAGGGATATTTGGAAGCCCATAGAGGGCTATGGTGAAAAAGGAAATATCTTCCGTTCAAAACTGGAAAGAAGCTTTCTGAGAAACTGCTCTGTGTTCTGTGAATTCATCTCACAGAGTTACATCTTTCGCTTGAATAAGCCTTTCGATAAGGCTGTTCTTGTGGAATTGGCAAAGGGATATTTGGAAGCCCATAGAGGGCTATGGTGAAAAAGGAAATATCTTCCGTTCAAAACTGGAAAGAAGCTTTCTGAGAAACCGCTCTGTGTTCTGTCAGTTCATCTCACAGAGTTACATCTTTCCCTTCAATAAGCCTTTCGATAAGGCTGTTCTTGTGGAATTGGCATAGGGATATTTGGAAGCCCATAGAGGTCTATGGTGAAAAAGGAAATATCTTCCTTTCAAAACTGGAAAGAAGCTTTCTCAGAAACTGCTCTGTGTTCTGTGAATTCATCTCACAGAGTTACATCTTTCCCTTCAAGAAGCCTTTCGCTAAGGCTGTTCTTGTGGAAATGGCAAAGGGATATTTGGAAGCCCATAGAGGGCTATGGTGAAAAAGGAAATATCTTCCGTTCAAAACTGGAAAGAAACTTTCTGAGAAACTGCTCTGTGTTCTCTGAATTCATCTCACAGAGTTACATCTTTCCCTTCAAGCAGCCTTTCGCTAAGGCTGCTCTTGTGGAATTGGCAAAAGGATATTTGCAAGCCCATAGACGGCTATGGTGAAAAAGGAAATATCTTCCGTTCAAAACTGGAAAGAACCTTTCTGAGAAACTGCTCTGTGTTCTGTGAATTCATCTCACACAGTTACATCTTTCCCTTCAAGAAGCCTTTCGCTAAGGCTGTTCTTCTGGAATTGGCAAAGGGATATTTGGAAGCCCATAGAGGGCTCTGGTGAAAAAGGAAATATCTTCCGTTCAAAACTGGAAAGAAGCTTTCTGAGAAACTGCTCTGTGTTCTGTTAATTCATCTCACAGAGTTACATCTTTCCCTTCAAGAAGCCTTTCGCTAAGGCTGTTCTTGTGGAATTGGCAAAGGGATATTTGGAAGCCCATAGAGGGCTATGGTGAAAAAGGAAATATCTTCCGTTCAAAACTGGAAAGAAGCTTTCTGAGAAACTGCTCTGTGTTCTGTTAATTCATCTCACAGAGTTACATCTTTCCCTTCAAGAAGCCTTTCGCTAAGGCTGTTCTTGTGGAAATGGCAAAGGGATATTTGGAAGCCCATAGAGGCCTATGGGGAAAAAGGAAATATCTTCCGTTCAAAACTGGAAAGAAGCTTTCTGAGAAACTGCTCTGTGTTCTGTGAATTCATCTCACAGAGTTACATCTTTCCCTTCAAGAAGCCTTTCGCTAAGGCTGTTCTTGTGGAATTGGCAAAGCGATATTTTGAAACCCATAAAGGGCTATGGTGAAAAAGGGAATATCTTCCTTTCAAAACTGGAAAGAAGCTTTCTGAGAAACTGCTCTGTGTTCTGTGAATTCATGTCACAGAGTTACATCTTTCCCTTCAAGAAGCCTTTCGCTAAGGCTGTTCTTGTGGAATTGGCAAAGGGATATTTGGAAGCCCATAGAGGCCTATGGTGAAAAAGGAAATATCTTCCGTTCAAAACTGGAAAGAAGCTTTCTGAGAAACTGCTCTGTGTTCTGTGAATACATCTCACAGAGTTACATCTTTCCCTTCAAGAAGCCTTTCGCTAAGGCTGTTCTTTTGGAATTGGCAAAGGGATATTTGGAAGCCCATAGAGGCCTATGGTGAATAAGGAAATATCTTCCTTTCAAAACTGGAAAGAAGCTTTCTGAGAAACTGCTCTGTGTTCTGTTAATTCATCTCACAGAGTTACATCTTTCCCTTCAAGAAGCCTTTCGCTAAGGCTGTTCTTCTGGAAATGGCAAAGGGATATTTGGAAGCCCATAGATGGCTATGGTGAAAAAGGAAATATCTTCCGTTCAAAACTGGAAAGAAGCTTTCTGAGAAAGTGCTCTGTGTTCTGTGAATTCATCTCACAGAGTTACATCTTTCCCTTCAAGAAGCCTTTCGCTAAGGCTGTTCTTGTGGAATTGGCAAAGGGATATTTGGAAGCCCATAGAGGCCTATGGTGAAAAAGGAAATATCTTCCGTTCAAAACTGGAAAGAAGCTTTCTGAGAAACTGCTACTTGTTCTGTGAATTCATCTCACAGAGTTACATCTTTCCCTTCTAGAAGCCTTCCGCTAAGGCTGTTCTTGTGGAATTGGCAAAGGGATATTTGGAAGCCCATATACGGCTATGGTGAAACAGGAAATATCTTCCGTTCAAAACTGGAAAGAAGCTTTCTGAGAAACTGCTCTGTGTTCTGTTAATTCATCTCACAGAGTTACATCTTTCCCTTCAAGAAACCTTTCGCTAAGGCTGTTCTTGTGGAATTGGCAAAGGGATATTTGGAAGCCCATAGAGGGCTATGGTGAAAAAGGAAATATCTTCCGTTCAAAACTGGAAAGAAGCTTTCTGAGAAACTGCTCTGTGTTCTCTGAGTTCATCTCACAGAGTTACATCTTTCCCTTCAAGAAGCCTTTCGCTAAGGCTGTTCTTGTGGAATTGGCAAAGGGATATTTGGAAGCCCATAGAGGGCAATGGTGAAAAAGGAAATATCTTCCGTTCAAAACCGGAAAGAAGCTTTCTGAGAAACTGCTCTGTGTTCTCCGAGTTCATCTCACAGAGTTACATCTTTCCCTTCAAGAAGCCTTTCGCTAAGGCTGTTCTTGTGGAATTGGCAAAGCGATATTTGGAAGCCCGTAGAGGGCTATGGTGAAAAAGGAAATATCTTCCGTTCAAAACTGGAAAGAAGTTTTCTGAGAAACTGCTCTGTGTTCTGTTAATTCATCTCACAGAGTGACATCTTTCCCTTCAAGAAGCCTTTCGCTAAGGCTGTTCTTGTGGAATTGGCAAAGGGATATTTGGAAGCCCATAGAGGGCTATGGTGAAAAAGGAAATATCTTCCGTTCAAAACTGGAAAGAAGCTTTCTGAAAAACTGCTCTGTGTTCTGCTAATTCATCTCACAGAGTTACATCTTTCCCTTCAAGAAGCCTTTCGCTAAGGCTGTTCTTGTGGAAATGGCAAAGGGATATTTGGAAGCCCCTAGACGGCTATGGTGAAAAAGGAAATATCTTCCGTTCAAAAGTGGAAAGAAGCTTTCTGAGAAACTGCTCTGTGTTCTGTGAATTCATGTCACAGAGTTACATCTTTCCCTTCAAGAAACCTTTCGCTAAGGCTGTTCTTGTGGAATTGGCAAAGGGATATTTGGAAGCCCATAGAGGCCTATGGTGAAAAAGGAAATATCTTCCGTTCAAAACTGGAAAGAAGCTTTCTAAGAAACTGCTCTGTGTTCTGTGAATTCATCTCACAGAGTTACATCTTTCCCTTCAAGAAGCCTTTCGCTAAGGCTGTTCTTGTGGAATTGGCAAAGGGATATTTGGAAGCCCATAGAGGGCTATGTTGAAAAAGGAAATATCTTCCGTTCAAAACTGGAAAGAAGCTTTCTGAGAAACTGCTCTGTGTTCTGTGAATTCATCTCACAGAGTTACATCTTTCCCTTCAAGAAGCCTTTCGCTAATGCTGTTCTTGTGAAATTGGCAAAGCGATATTTGGAAGCCCATAGAGGGCTATGGTGAAAAAGGAAATATCTTCCATTCAAAACTGGAAAGAAGCTTTCTGAGAAACTGCTCTGTGTTCTGTGAATTCATCTCACAGAGTTACATCTTTCCCTTCAAGAAGCCTTTCGCTAAGGCTGTTCTTGAGGAATTGGCAAAGGGATATTTGGAATCCCATAGAGGGCTATGTTGAAAAAGGAAATATCTTCCTTTCAAAACTGGAAAGAAGCTTTCTGAGAAACTGCTCTCTGTTCTGTTAATTCATCTCACAGAGTTACATCTTTCCCTTCAAGAATCCTTTCGCTAAGGCTGTTCTTGTGGAAATGGCAAAGGGATATTTGGAAGCCCATAGAGGGCTATGGTGAAAAAGGAAATATCTTCCGTTCAAAACTGGAAAGAAGCTTCCTGAGAAACTGCTCTGTGTTCTGTGAATTCATCTCACAGAGTTACATCTTTCCCTTCCAGAAGCCTTTCGCTAAGGCTGTTCTTGTGGAATTGGCAAAGGGATATTTGGAAGCCCATAGAGGGCTATGGTGAAAAAAGAAATATCTTCCGTTCAAAACTGGAAAGAAGCTTTCTGAGAAACTGCTCTGTGTTCTGTGAATTCCTCTCAGAGAGTTACATCTTTCCCTTCAATAAGCCTTTCGATAAGGCTGTTCTTGTGGAATTGGCAAAGGGATATTTGGAAGACCATAGAGGGCTATGGTGAAAAAGGAAATATCTTCCTTTCAAAACTGGAAAGTAGCTTTCTCAGAAACTGCTCTGTGTTCTGTGAATTCACCTCACAGAGTAACATCTTTCCCTTCAAGAAGCCTTTCGCTAAGGCTGTTCTTGTGGAAATGGCAAAGGGATATTTGGAAGCCCATAGACGGCTATGGTGAAAAAGGAAATATCGTCCGTTCAAAACTGGAAAGAAGCTTTCTGAGAAACTGCTCTGTGTTCTGTGAATTCATCTCACAGAGTTACATCTTTCCCTTCAATAAGCCTTTCGATAAGGCTGTTCTTGTGGAATTGGCAAAGGGATATTTGGAAGCCCATAGAGGGCTATGGTGAAAAAGGAAATATCTTCCTTTCAAAACTGGAAAGAAGCTTTCTCAGAAACTGCTCTGTGTTCTGTGAATTCACCTCACAGAGTTACATCTTTCCCTTCAAGAAGCCTTTCGCTAAGGCTGTTCTTGTGGAAATGGCAAAGGGATATTTGGAAGCCCATAGACGGCTATGGTGAAAAAGGAAATATCTTCCGTTCAAAACTGGAAAGAAGCTTTCTGAGAAACTGCTCTGTGTTCTGTGAATTCATCTCACAGAGTTACATCTTTCCCTTCAAGAAGCCTTTCGCTAAGGCTGTTCTTGTGGAATTGGCAAAGGGATATTTGCAAGCCCATAGAGGGCTATGGTGAAAAAGGAAATATCTTCCGTTCAAAACTGGAAAGAAGCTTTCTGAGAAACTGCTCTTTGTTATCTGAATTCATCTCACAGAGTTACATCTTTCCCTTCAAGCAGCCTTTCGCTAAGGCTGCTCTTGTGGAATTGGCAAAAGGATATTTGCAAGCCCATAGACGGCTATGGTGAAAAAGGAAATATCTTCCGTTCAAAACTGGAAAGAAGCTTTCTGAGAAACTGGTCTGTGTTTTGTTAATTCATCTCACAGAGTTACATCTTTCCCTGCAAGAAGCCTTTCGCTAAGGCTGTTCTTGAGGAATTGGCAAAGGGATATTTGGAAGCCCATAGACGGCTATGGTGAAAAAGGAAATATCTTCCGTTCAAAACTGGAAAGAAGCTTTCTGAGAAACTGCTCTGTGTTCTGTTAATTCATCTCACAGAGTTACATCTTTCCCTTCAAGAAGCCTTTCGCTAAGGCTGTTCTTGTGGAATTGGCAAAGGGATATTTGGAAGCCCGTAGAGGGCTATGGTGAAAAAGGAAATATCTTCCGTTCAAAACTGGAAAGAAGCTTTCTGAGAAACTGCTCTGTGTTCTGTGAATTCATCTCACAGAGTTACATCTTTCCCTTCAAGAAGCCTTTCGCTAAGTCTGTTCTTGTGGAATTGGCAAAGGGATATTTGGAAGCCCATAGACGGCTATGGTGAAAAAGGAAATATCTTCCGTTCAAAACTGGAAAGAAGCTTTCTGAGAAACTGCTCTGTGTTCTGTGAATTCATGTCACAGAGTTACATCTTTCCCTTCAAGAAGCCTTTCGCTAAGGCTGTTCTTGTGGAATTGGCAAAGGGATATTTGGAAGCCCATAGAGGCCTATGGTGAAAAAGGAAATATCTTCCGTTCAAAACTGGAAAGAAGCTTTCTGAGAAACTGCTCTGTGTTCTGTGAATTCATCTCACAGAGTTACATCTTTCCCTTCAAGAAGCCTTTCGCTAAGGCTGTTCTTGTGGAATTGGCAAAGGGATATTTGGAAGCCCATAGAGGGCTATGGTGAAAAAGGAAATATCTTCCGTTCAAAACTGGAAAGAAGCTTTCTGAGAAACTGCTCTGTGTTCTGTGAATTCATCTCACAGAGTTACATCTTTCCCTTCAAGAAGCCTTTCGCTAAGGCTGTTCTTGTGAAATTGGCAAAGCGATATTTGGAAGCCCATAGAGGGCTATGGTGAAAAAGGAAATATCTTCCATTAAAAACTGGAAAGAAGCTTTCTGAGAAACTGCTCTGTGTTCTGTGAATTCATCTCACAGAGTTACATCTTTCCCTTCAAGAAGCCTTTCGCTAAGGCTGTTCTTGTGGAATTGGCAAAGCGATATTTGGAAACCCATAGAGGGCTATGGTGAAAAAGGGAATATCTTCCTTTCAAAACTGGAAAGAAGCTTTCTGAGAAACTGCTCTGTGTTCTGTGAATTCATCTCACAGAGTTACATCTTTCCCTTCAAGAAGCCTTTCGCTAAGGCTGTTCTTGTGGAATTGGCAAAGGGATATTTGGAAGTCCGTAGAGGGCTATGGTGAAAAAGGAAATATCTTCCTTTCAAAACTGGAAAGAAGCTTTCTGAGAAACTGCTCTGTGTTCTGTGAATTCATCTCACAGAGTTACATCTTTCCCTTCAAGAAGCCTTTCGCTAAGGCTGTTCTTGTGGAAATGGCAAAGGGATATTTGAAAGCCCATAGACGGCTATGGTGAAAAAGGAAATATCTTCCGTTCAAAACTGGAAAGAAGCTTTCTGAGAAACTGCTCTGTGTTCTGTTAATTCATCTCACAGAGTTACATCTTTCCCTTCAAGAAGCCTTTCGCTGAGGCTGTTCTTGTGGAAATGGCAAAGGGATATTTGGAAGCCCATAGAGGCCTATGGTGAAAAAGGAAATATCTTCCGTTCAAAACTGGAAAGAAGCTTTCTGAGAAACTGCTCTGTGTTCTGTGAATTCATCTCACAGAGTTACATCTTTCCCTTCAAGTAGCCTTTCGCTAAGGCTGTTCTTGTGGAATTGGCAAAGGGATATTTGGAAGCCCATAGAGGGCTATGGTGAAAAAGGAAATATCTTCCGTTCAAAACTGGAAAGAAGCTTTCTGAGAAACTGCTCTGTGTTCTGTGAATTCATCTCACAGAGTTACTTCTTTCCCTTCAAGAAGCCTTTCGCTAAGGCTGTTCTTGTGGAATTTGCAAAGGGATATTTGGAAGCCCATAGAGGGCTATGGTGAAAAAGGAAATATCTTCCCTTCAAAACTGGAAAGAAGCTTTCTGAGAAACTGCTCTGTGTTCTGTGAATTCATCTCACAGAGTTACATCTTTCCCTTGAAGAAACCTTTCGCTAAGGTTGTTCTTGTGGAATTGGCAAAGCGATATTTGGAAGCCCATAGAGGGCTATGGTGAAAAAGGAAATATCTTCCTTTCAAAACTGGAAAGAAGCTTTCTCAGAAACTGCTCTGTGTTCCGTGAATTCACCTCACAGAGTTACATCTTTCCCTTCAAGAAGCCTTTCGCTAAGGCTGTTCTTGTGGAAATGGCAAAGGGATATTTGGAAGCCCATAGAGGGCTATGGTGAAAAAGGAAATATCTTCCGTTCAAAACTGGAAAGAAGCTTTCTGAGAAACTGCTCTGTGTTCTGTGAATTCATCTCACAGAGTTACATCTTTCCCTTCAAGAAGCCTTTCGCTAAGGCTGTTCTTGTGGAATTGGCAAAGGGATATTTGGAAGCCCATAGAGGGCTATGGTGAAAAAGGAAATATCTTCCGTTCAAAACTGGAAAGAAACTTTCTGAGAAACTGCTCTGTGTTCTCTGAATTCATCTCACAGAGTTACATCTTTCCCTTCAAGCAGCCTTTCGCTAAGGCTGCTCTTGTGGAATTGGCAAAAGGATATTTGCAAGCCCATAGACGGCTATGGTGAAAAAGGAAATATCTTCCGTTCAAAACTGGAAAGAACCTTTCTGAGAAACTGCTCTGTGTTCTGTGAATTCATCTCACACAGTTACATCTTTCCCTTCAAGAAGCCTTTCGCTAAGGCTGTTCTTCTGGAATTGGCAAAGGGATATTTGGAAGCCCATAGAGGCCTATGGTGAAAAAGGAAATATCTTCCGTTCAAAACTGGAAAGAAGCTTTCTGAGAAACTGCTCTGTGTTCTGTGAATTCATCTCACAGAGTTACATCTTTCCCTTCAAGAAGCCTTTCGCTAAGGCTGTTCTTGTGGAAATGGCAAAGGGATATTTGGAAGCCCATAGAGGCCTATGGGGAAAAAGGAAATATCTTCCGTTCAAAACTGGAAAGAAGCTTTCTGAGAAACTGCTCTGTGTTCTGTGAATTCATCTCACAGAGTGACATCTTTCCCTTCAAGAAGCCTTTCGCTAAGGCTGTTCTTGTGGAATTGGCAAAGGGATATTTGGAAGCCCATAGAGGGCAATGGTGAAAAAGGAAATATCTTCCGTTCAAAACTGGAAAGAAGCTTTCTGAGAAACTGCTCTGTGTTCTGCTAATTCATCTCACAGAGTTACATCTTTCCCTTCAAGAAGTCTTTCGCTAAGGCTGTTCTTTTGGAATTGGCAAAGGGATACTTGGAAGCCCGTAGAGGGCTATGGTGAAAAAGGAAATATCTTCCTTTCAAAACTGGAAAGAAGCTTTCTGAGAAACTGCTCTGTGTTCTGTTAATTCATCTCACAGAGTTACATCTTTCCCTTCAAGAAGCCTTTCGCTAAGGCTGTTCTTGTGGAAATGGCAAAGGGATATTTGGAAGCCCATAGAGGGCTATGGTGAAAAAGGAATTATCTTCCGTTCATAACTGGAAAGAAGCTTTCTGAGAAACTGCTCTGTGTTCTGTGAATTCATCTCACGGAGTTACATCTTTCCCTTCAAGAAGCCTTTCGCTAAGGCTTTTCTTGTGGAATTCTCAAAGCGATATTTGGAAGCCCGTAGAGGGCTATGGTGAAAAAGGAAATATCTTCCGTTCAAAACTGGAAAGAAGCTTTCTGAGAAACTGCTCTGTGTTCTGTGAATTCATCTCACAGAGTTACATTTTTCCCTTCAAGAAGCCTTTCGCTAAGGCTGTTCTTGTGGAATTGGCAAAGGGATATTTGGAAGCCCATAGAGGGCTATGGTGTAAAAGGAAATATCTTCCGTTCAAAACTGGAAAGAAGCTTTCTGAGAAACTGCTCTGTGTTCTGTTAATTCATCTCACAGAGTTACATCTTTCCCTTCAAGAAGCCTTTCGCTAAGGCTGTTCTTGTGGAATTGGCAAAGCGATATTTGGAAGCCCATAGAGGGCTACGGTGAAAAAGGAAATATCTTCCGTTCAAAACTGGAAAGAAGCTTTCTGAGAAACTGCTCTGTGTTCTGTGAATTTATCTCACAGAGTTACATCTTTCCCTTCAAGAAGCCTTTCGCTAAGGCTGTTCTTGTGGAATTGGCAAAGGGATATTTGGAAGCCCATAGAGGCCTATGGGGAAAAAGGAAATATCTTCCGTTCAAAACTGGAAAGAAGCTTTCTGAGAAATTGCTCTGTGTTCTGTGAATTCATCTCACAGAGTTACATCTTTCCCTTCAAGAAGCCTTTCGCTAAGGCTGTTCTTGTGGAATTGGCCAAGGGATATTTGGAAGACCATAGAGGGCTATGGTGAAAAAGGAAATATCTTCCGTTCAAAACTGGAAAGAAGCTTTCTGAGAAACTGGTCTGTGTTTTGTTAATTCATCTCACAGAGTTACATCTTTCCCTGCAAGAAGCCTTTCGCTAAGGCTGTTCTTGAAGAATTGGCAAAGGGATATTTGGAAGCCCATAGAGGCCTATGGTGAAAAAGGAAATATCTTCCGTTCAAAACTGGAAAGAAGCTTTCTGAGAAACTGCTCTGTGTTCTGTGAATTCATCTCACAGAGTTACATCTTTCCCTTCAAGAAGCCTTTCGCTAAGGCTGTTCTTGTGAAATTGGCAAAGGGATATTTGGAAGCCCATAGAGGGCTATGGTGAAAAAGGAAATATCTTCCATTCAAAACTGTAAAGAAGCTTTCTGAGAAACTGCTCTGTGTTCTGTGAATTCATCTCACAGAGTTACATCTTTCCCTTCAAGAAGCCTTTCGCTAAGGCTGTTCTTGTGGAATTGGCAAAGGGATATTTGGAAGCCCGTAGAGGGCTATGGTGAAAAAGGAAATATCTTCCTTTCAAAACTGGAAAGAAGCTTTCTGAGAAACTGCTCTGTGTTCTGTGAATTCATCTCACAGAGTTACATCTTTCCCTTCAAGAAGCCTTTCGCTAAGGCTGTTCTTGTGGAATTGGCAAAGGGATATTTGGAAGCCCCTAGACGGCTATGGTGAAAAAGGAAATATCTTTCGTTCAAAACTGGAAAGAAGCTTTCTGAGAAACTGCTCTGTGTTCTGTGAATTCATCTCACAGAGTTACATCTTTCCCTTCAAGAAGCCTTTCGCTAAGGCTGTTCTTGAGGAATTGGCAAAGGGATATTTGGAATCTCATAGAGGGCTATGGTGAAAAAGGAAATATCTTCCTTTCAAAACTGGAAAGAAGCTTTCTGAGAAACTGCTCTCTGTTCTGTTAATTCATCTCACAGAGTTACATCTTTCCCTTCAAGAAGCCTTTCGCAAAGGCTGTTCTTCTGGAAATGGCAAAGGGATATTTGGAAGCCCATAGATGGCTATGGTGAAAAAGGAAATATCTTCCTTTCAAAACTGGAAAGAAGCTTTCTCAGAAACTGCTCTGTGTTCTGTGAATTCACCTCACAGAGTTACATCTTTCCCTTCAAGAAGCCTTTCGCTAAGGCTGTTCTTGTGGAAATGGCAAAGGGATATTTGGAAGCCCATAGACGGCTATGGTGAAAAAGGAAATATCTTCCATTCAAAACTGAAAAGAAGCTTTCAGAGAAACTGCTCTGTGTTCTGTGAATTCATCTCACAGAGTTACATCTTTCCCTTCAAGAAGCCTTTCGCTAAGGCTGTTCTTGTGGAATTGGCAAAGGGATATTTGGAAGCCCATAGAGGGCTATGGTGAAAAAGGAAATATCTTCCGTTCAAAACTGGAAAGAAGCTTTCTGAGAAACTGCTCTGTGTTATCTGAATTCATCTCACAGAGTTACATCTTTCCCTTCAAGCAGCCTTTCGCTAAGGCTGCTCTTGTGGAATTGGCAAAAGGATATTTGCAAGCCCATAGACGGCTATGGTGAAAAAGGAAATATCTTCCGTTCAAAACTGGAAAGAAGCTTTCTGAGAAACTGGTCTGTGTTTTGTTAATTCATCTCACAGAGTTACATCTTTCCCTGCAAGAAGCCTTTCGCTAAGGCTGTTCTTGAGGAATTGGCAAAGGGATATTTGGAAGCCCATAGACGGCTATGGTGAAAAAGGAAATATCTTCCGTTCAAAACTGGAAAGAAGCTTTCTGAGAAACTGCTCTGTGTTCTGTTAATTCATCTCACAGAGTTACATCTTTCCCTTCAAGAAGCCTTTCGCTAAGGCTGTTCTTGTGGAATTGGCAAAGGGATATTTGGAAGCCCGTAGAGGGCTATGGTGAAAAAGGAAATATCTTCCGTTCAAAACTGGAAAGAAGCTTTCTGAGAAACTGCTCTGTGTTCTGTGAATTCATCTCACAGAGTTACA
The DNA here is from genome assembly GCF_047675955.1 of Chlorocebus sabaeus. Classification (NCBI taxonomy): domain Eukaryota; kingdom Metazoa; phylum Chordata; class Mammalia; order Primates; family Cercopithecidae; genus Chlorocebus; species Chlorocebus sabaeus. The sequence continues at coordinate 6,608 of NW_027327772.1, read as the reverse complement.
TCTTTCCCTTCAAGAAGCCTTTCGCTAAGGCTGTTCTTGTGGAATTGGCAAAGGGATATTTGGAAGCCCATAGACGGCTATGGTGAAAAAGGAAATATCTTCCGTTCAAAACTGGAAAGAAGCTTTCTGAGAAACTGCTCTGTGTTCTGTGAATTCATGTCACAGAGTTACATCTTTCCCTTCAAGAAGCCTTTCGCTAAGGCTGTTCTTGTGGAATTGGCAAAGGGATATTTGGAAGCCCATAGAGGGCTATGGTGAAAAAGGAAATATCTTCCGTTCAAAACTGGAAAGAAGCTTTCTGAGAAACTGCTATGTGTTCTCTGAGTTCATCTCACAGAGTTACATCTTTCCCTTCAAGAAGCCTTTCGCTAAGGCTGTTCTTGTGGAATTGGCAAAGGGATATTTGGAAGCCCATAGAGGGCTATGGTGAAAAAGGAAATAACTTCCGTTCAAAACTGGAAAGAAGCTTTCTGAGAAACTGCTCTGTGTTCTGTTAATTCATGTCACAGAGTTACATCTTTCCCTTCAAGAAGCCTTTTGCTAAGGCTGTTCTTGTGGAATTGGCAAAGCGATATTTGGAAGCCCGTAGAGGGCTATGGTGAAAAAGGAAATATCTTCCGTTCAAAACTGGAAAGAAGCTTTCTGAGAAACTGCTCTGTGTTCTGTGAATTCATCTCACAGAGTTACATCTTTCCCTTCAAGAAGCCTTTCGCTAAGGCTGTTCTTGTGGAATTGGCAAAGGGATATTTGGAAGCCCATAGAGGCCTATGGTGAAAAAGGAAATATCTTCCATTCAAAACTGGAAAGAAGCTTTCTGAGAAACTGCTCTGTGTTCTGTGAATTCATCTCACAGAGTTACATTTTTCCCTTCAAGAAGCCTTTCGCTAAGGCTGTTCTTGTGGAATTGGCAAAGGGATATTTGGAAGCCCATAGAGGGCTATGGTGTAAAAGGAAATATCTTCCGTTCAAAACTGGAAAGAAGCTTTCTGAGAAACTGCTCTGTGTTCTGTGAATTCATCTCAGAGAGTTACATCTTTCCCTTCAATAAGCCTTTCGATAAGGCTGTTCTTGTGGAATTGGCAAAGGGATATTTGGAAGACCATAGAGGCCTATGGTGAAAAAGGAAATATCTTCCGTTCAAAACTGGAAAGAATCTTTCTGAGAAACTGCTCTGTGTTCTGTGAATTCATCTCACAGAGTTACATCTTTCCCTTCAAGAAGCCTTTCGCTAAGGCTGTTCTTGTGGAATTGGCAAAGGGATATTTGGAAGCCCATAGAGGGCTATGTTGAAAAAGGAAATATCTTCCGTTCAAAACTGGAAAGAAGCTTTCTGAGAAACTGCTCTGTGTTCTGTGAATTCATCTCACAGAGTTACATCTTTCCCTTCAAGAAGCCTTTCGCTAATGCTGTTCTTGTGAAATTGGCAAAGCGATATTTGGAAGCCCATAGAGGGCTATGGTGAAAAAGGAAATATCTTCCACTCAAAACTGGAAAGAAGCTTTCTGAGAAACTGCTCTGTGTTCTGTGAATTCATCTCACAGAGTTACATCTTTCCCTTCAAGAAGCCTTTCGCTAAGGCTGTTCTTGTGGAATTGGCAAAGGGATATTTGGAAGCCCATAGAGGGCTATGGTGAAAAAGGTAATATCTTCCTTTCAAAACTGGAAAGAAGCTTTCTGAGAAACTGCTCTCTGTTCTGTTAATTCATCTCACAGAGTTACATCTTTCCCTTCAAGAAGCCTCTCGCTAAGGCTGTTCTTCTGGAAATGGCAAAGGGATATTTGGAAGCCCATAGATGGCTATGGTGAAAAAGGAAATATCTTCCGTTCAAAACTGGAAAGAAGCTTCCTGAGAAACTGCTCTGTGTTCTGTGAATTCATCTCACAGAGTTACATCTTTCCCTTCAAGAAGCCTTTCGCTAAGGCTGTTCTTGTGGAATTGGCAAAGGGATATTTGGAAGCCCATAGAGGGCTATGGTGAAAAAAGAAATATCTTCCGTTCAAAACTGGAAAGAAGCTTTCTGAGAAACTGCTCTGTGTTCTCTGAGTTCATCTCACAGAGTTACATCTTTCCCTTCAAGAAGCCTTTCGCTAAGGCTGTTCTTGTGGAATTGGCAAAGGGATATTTGGAAGCCCATAGAGGGCTATGGTGAAAAAGGAAATAACTTCCGTTCAAAACTGGAAAGAAGCTTTCTGAGAAACTGCTCTGTGTTCTGTTAATTCATGTCACAGAGTTACATCTTTCCCTTCAAGAAGCCTTTTGCTAAGGCTGTTCTTGTGGAATTGGCAAAGCGATATTTGGAAGCCCGTAGAGGGCTATGGTGAAAAAGGAAATATCTTCTGTTCAAAACTGGAAAGAAGCTTTCTGAGAAACTGCTCTGTGTTCTGTGAATTCATCTCACAGAGTTACATCTTTCCCTTCAATAAGCCTTTCGATAAGGCTGTTCTTGTGGAATTGGCAAAGGGATATTTGGAAGCCCATAGAGGGCTATGGTGAAAAAGGAAATATCTTCCGTTCAAAACTGGAAAGAAGCTTTCTGAGAAACTGCTCTGTGTTATCTGAATTCATCTCACAGAGTTACATCTTTCCCTTCAAGCAGCCTTTCGCTAAGGCTGCTCTTGTGGAATTGGCAAAAGGATATTTGCAAGCCCATAGACGGCTATGGTGAAAAAGGAAATATCTTCCGTTCAAAACTGGAAAGAAGCTTTCTGAGAAACTGGTCTGTGTTTTGTTAATTCATCTCACAGAGTTACATCTTTCCCTGCAAGAAGCCTTTCGCTAAGGCTGTTCTTGAGGAATTGGCAAAGGGATATTTGGAAGCCCATAGACGGCTATGGTGAAAAAGGAAATATCTTCCGTTCAAAACTGGAAAGAAGCTTTCTGAGAAACTGCTCTGTGTTCTGTTAATTCATCTCACAGAGTTACATCTTTCCCTTCAAGAAGCCTTTCGCTAAGGCTGTTCTTGTGGAATTGGCAAAGGGATATTTGGAAGCCCGTAGAGGGCTATGGTGAAAAAGGAAATATCTTCCGTTCAAAACTGGAAAGAAGCTTTCTGAGAAACTGCTCTGTGTTCTGTGAATTCATCTCACAGAGTTACATCTTTCCCTTCAAGAAGCCTTTCGCTAAGGCTGTTCTTGTGGAATTGGCAAAGGGATATTTGGAAGCCCATAGACGGCTATGGTGAAAAAGGAAATATCTTCCGTTCAAAACTGGAAAGAAGCTTTCTGAGAAACTGCTCTGTGTTCTGTGAATTCATGTCACAGAGTTACATCTTTCCCTTCAAGAAGCCTTTCGCTAAGGCTGTTCTTGTGGAATTGGCAAAGGGATATTTGGAAGCCCATAGAGGGCTATGGTGAAAAAGGAAATATCTTCCGTTCAAAACTGGAAAGAAGCTTTCTGAGAAACTGCTCTGTGTTCTGTGAATTCATCTCACAGAGTTACATCTTTCGCTTGAATAAGCCTTTCGATAAGGCTGTTCTTGTGGAATTGGCAAAGGGATATTTGGAAGCCCATAGAGGGCTATGGTGAAAAAGGAAATATCTTCCGTTCAAAACTGGAAAGAAGCTTTCTGAGAAACCGCTCTGTGTTCTGTCAGTTCATCTCACAGAGTTACATCTTTCCCTTCAATAAGCCTTTCGATAAGGCTGTTCTTGTGGAATTGGCATAGGGATATTTGGAAGCCCATAGAGGTCTATGGTGAAAAAGGAAATATCTTCCTTTCAAAACTGGAAAGAAGCTTTCTCAGAAACTGCTCTGTGTTCTGTGAATTCATCTCACAGAGTTACATCTTTCCCTTCAAGAAGCCTTTCGCTAAGGCTGTTCTTGTGGAAATGGCAAAGGGATATTTGGAAGCCCATAGAGGGCTATGGTGAAAAAGGAAATATCTTCCGTTCAAAACTGGAAAGAAACTTTCTGAGAAACTGCTCTGTGTTCTCTGAATTCATCTCACAGAGTTACATCTTTCCCTTCAAGCAGCCTTTCGCTAAGGCTGCTCTTGTGGAATTGGCAAAAGGATATTTGCAAGCCCATAGACGGCTATGGTGAAAAAGGAAATATCTTCCGTTCAAAACTGGAAAGAACCTTTCTGAGAAACTGCTCTGTGTTCTGTGAATTCATCTCACACAGTTACATCTTTCCCTTCAAGAAGCCTTTCGCTAAGGCTGTTCTTCTGGAATTGGCAAAGGGATATTTGGAAGCCCATAGAGGGCTCTGGTGAAAAAGGAAATATCTTCCGTTCAAAACTGGAAAGAAGCTTTCTGAGAAACTGCTCTGTGTTCTGTTAATTCATCTCACAGAGTTACATCTTTCCCTTCAAGAAGCCTTTCGCTAAGGCTGTTCTTGTGGAATTGGCAAAGGGATATTTGGAAGCCCATAGAGGGCTATGGTGAAAAAGGAAATATCTTCCGTTCAAAACTGGAAAGAAGCTTTCTGAGAAACTGCTCTGTGTTCTGTTAATTCATCTCACAGAGTTACATCTTTCCCTTCAAGAAGCCTTTCGCTAAGGCTGTTCTTGTGGAAATGGCAAAGGGATATTTGGAAGCCCATAGAGGCCTATGGGGAAAAAGGAAATATCTTCCGTTCAAAACTGGAAAGAAGCTTTCTGAGAAACTGCTCTGTGTTCTGTGAATTCATCTCACAGAGTTACATCTTTCCCTTCAAGAAGCCTTTCGCTAAGGCTGTTCTTGTGGAATTGGCAAAGCGATATTTTGAAACCCATAAAGGGCTATGGTGAAAAAGGGAATATCTTCCTTTCAAAACTGGAAAGAAGCTTTCTGAGAAACTGCTCTGTGTTCTGTGAATTCATGTCACAGAGTTACATCTTTCCCTTCAAGAAGCCTTTCGCTAAGGCTGTTCTTGTGGAATTGGCAAAGGGATATTTGGAAGCCCATAGAGGCCTATGGTGAAAAAGGAAATATCTTCCGTTCAAAACTGGAAAGAAGCTTTCTGAGAAACTGCTCTGTGTTCTGTGAATACATCTCACAGAGTTACATCTTTCCCTTCAAGAAGCCTTTCGCTAAGGCTGTTCTTTTGGAATTGGCAAAGGGATATTTGGAAGCCCATAGAGGCCTATGGTGAATAAGGAAATATCTTCCTTTCAAAACTGGAAAGAAGCTTTCTGAGAAACTGCTCTGTGTTCTGTTAATTCATCTCACAGAGTTACATCTTTCCCTTCAAGAAGCCTTTCGCTAAGGCTGTTCTTCTGGAAATGGCAAAGGGATATTTGGAAGCCCATAGATGGCTATGGTGAAAAAGGAAATATCTTCCGTTCAAAACTGGAAAGAAGCTTTCTGAGAAAGTGCTCTGTGTTCTGTGAATTCATCTCACAGAGTTACATCTTTCCCTTCAAGAAGCCTTTCGCTAAGGCTGTTCTTGTGGAATTGGCAAAGGGATATTTGGAAGCCCATAGAGGCCTATGGTGAAAAAGGAAATATCTTCCGTTCAAAACTGGAAAGAAGCTTTCTGAGAAACTGCTACTTGTTCTGTGAATTCATCTCACAGAGTTACATCTTTCCCTTCTAGAAGCCTTCCGCTAAGGCTGTTCTTGTGGAATTGGCAAAGGGATATTTGGAAGCCCATATACGGCTATGGTGAAACAGGAAATATCTTCCGTTCAAAACTGGAAAGAAGCTTTCTGAGAAACTGCTCTGTGTTCTGTTAATTCATCTCACAGAGTTACATCTTTCCCTTCAAGAAACCTTTCGCTAAGGCTGTTCTTGTGGAATTGGCAAAGGGATATTTGGAAGCCCATAGAGGGCTATGGTGAAAAAGGAAATATCTTCCGTTCAAAACTGGAAAGAAGCTTTCTGAGAAACTGCTCTGTGTTCTCTGAGTTCATCTCACAGAGTTACATCTTTCCCTTCAAGAAGCCTTTCGCTAAGGCTGTTCTTGTGGAATTGGCAAAGGGATATTTGGAAGCCCATAGAGGGCAATGGTGAAAAAGGAAATATCTTCCGTTCAAAACTGGAAAGAAGCTTTCTGAGAAACTGCTCTGTGTTCTCCGAGTTCATCTCACAGAGTTACATCTTTCCCTTCAAGAAGCCTTTCGCTAAGGCTGTTCTTGTGGAATTGGCAAAGCGATATTTGGAAGCCCGTAGAGGGCTATGGTGAAAAAGGAAATATCTTCCGTTCAAAACTGGAAAGAAGTTTTCTGAGAAACTGCTCTGTGTTCTGTTAATTCATCTCACAGAGTGACATCTTTCCCTTCAAGAAGCCTTTCGCTAAGGCTGTTCTTGTGGAATTGGCAAAGGGATATTTGGAAGCCCATAGAGGGCTATGGTGAAAAAGGAAATATCTTCCGTTCAAAACTGGAAAGAAGCTTTCTGAAAAACTGCTCTGTGTTCTGCTAATTCATCTCACAGAGTTACATCTTTCCCTTCAAGAAGCCTTTCGCTAAGGCTGTTCTTGTGGAAATGGCAAAGGGATATTTGGAAGCCCCTAGACGGCTATGGTGAAAAAGGAAATATCTTCCGTTCAAAAGTGGAAAGAAGCTTTCTGAGAAACTGCTCTGTGTTCTGTGAATTCATGTCACAGAGTTACATCTTTCCCTTCAAGAAACCTTTCGCTAAGGCTGTTCTTGTGGAATTGGCAAAGGGATATTTGGAAGCCCATA